>NC_056741.1:1390855987-1390923487 GCF_019279795.1 Protopterus annectens
ACATGGTGCCATTAACTGGACATAATCTAGCAACAGGATGACCTTACCAAGACACTACCTCAGCAATTGGCAAACTGTTATCTAGCACTGCAAAAAGAATCAAAGGTTTCACTCGTCTTGTGTATCTGAATAAGACGATGAGGCTTGGGTGTTCATTTAAGTACTTTATTATGTACAAACACATCAGGATGGATATCAGGAACATTAAACTTAAACAACTAAATGACTGACTGACTAACACATACATGCATGCGTACATCTTGACTGCTGACTACAAAATGGCACTTTAGCTTGCACATGCTCAGTACTTATTCGCACGTGCCTGCTGACTAGAAATCTTCTTAAAGGTGTATCACACACTCTGATCTACAAACAGTACCCCTTGTCGATGGATAACAGCAGATATTCATAAAGAAATAAAATTCTGGGACATTGCCTAGTTCAAACTGAAAACTTCTAACGTACAAGACTAAAATGCCTTACTCTCACAAAGAAAAAGCTGCAGGCTGAAAATAAAGCAACCTGTATCTTCCAATTTAATTAATAAATAAATATAAACTGCTTCACAGTTTTCTGTGCTAGGAACTAATCAAGGACAATGCTAATCCTGACTCCATTCTTTCATTTATTTCATCTGTTTAAAAAAAACTAATTGACTATAACATTTATAAAGTTTATAGTGAAACTGTTAACTCACTAAAGCAGCCTTTCACATACATTTGTTTTGCATATATTTTGCATTTTTAAAACATAAATAGAATGCTTATATGAATGACTTTTGTATTTTTTACTGTGTTCATGTCCAGTTTATGAATCTATAGTAAAAGTAAGCATGTTGATAGTTTTGCAGGTACTCAAGCCATGTAGGATTTGACAAATGTTACTAGCTGTGTGTGTGTGTGTTCTGCGGTAGCGTTGTCGCCTCACAGCAAGATGTTGTCCCATTCGATTCTCAGCTAGAGCGTCTTCTGTGTGGAGGCATGCATGAATGAGCGTGCCTTCATTGAAGGTTGTACGTCAGGGCTGGTAACTCGGCACATAAAAATCCACTACCAAACATTAGCGGACCGGAGTTCCGCTGTGGTGACCCCTAACCGGGATACACAACTAGCTGTGTGGTTGTGCCATGTTGTATCTTTTGGTGCATGTGCAGTTTACATGCAGTGGGACCACAAACAGGACAAGGATGTTCTATGGTTAATGGCACTTATATACAGTTGCCCATATAACAGATGCACTCACATCAATCAAAAGATCATCACTGGCTGAATGAGATGATCTAGTACTTCCGGAAAAAAAAGTGTTGTCTCCTGCCACTCCACGGCTAAATGGTATAAAGTGGAAATAAAAAAGATGTTTATAGTTTGCATAAACTGATAAATCAACATTTACATTTTAGTTTGTATCATATAGATCATGCAGATCAACAAAAATAGGGAGAAAAAATAAAAGAACAGCCTTCATAACTCTTGAAACATGACAGTTTTAGGAGATTGTGTGGTTTAAGGAAAGATGGAAGCCACTGGTATTGATGAGCGTGTGCATGTCACTGCATCAAAGATGGTGTGGGTTTCACTGCCTTTACTTCCACAGGGCAGGTTTCATTAGAGATAGTGTTAGATGACGTGCAGAAGATCAGTAGTAAACTCTTGAATTTCATGATTAAAAGGGACACAAATGAAGTGGATCTGAATATACTGTTTTACAGCAAAGCAGATGCCAGGTTTGTATTTCAAAAAAAGAATAAGGCATCGAGGAACCAGTTTACTAATTTACATATGACATTTAAGGCATTGGATGACCAATTTATTAATTAACAGGTGAAATTTAGGGCATTAGAGGACCAATTTACTAAATTTACTATTGAAGCTAGCGATGTCTGCTTCCAAACAAGTTGAAAAAGATATTCAGGCAAGGAAGAAGAATTTGTGTGATTGGTGTACCAGAGAGACTAGGAGGTTTGGACTATTTATACTGTATGAATGATAATTCGGTAGAATGTTCTGGATTTCTAGTGAACAGTACTGGGTTGAACAGAGCCCATCAGGTTCCTTTACTGACATCTGAGCTTGCAGGAGATAGCCAATTAAAGTCTGCTCTGTAGAGCAGAGTTTTTTCCAACAATAATTATACTCCCCAAGGATCTAAATAATGAGCTCAAATGCTAAAAGTTGTGTGTGAAAACTCCACAAAGAATATAAAGTTTAATTTCAATATATGACTCAATTAAAGCATTTTATTTTTGCATATGAGTAATTCAGTGCAATTTGTGTCTGAGACTTTAGATATTGAACAAGAGATGGGTGAAAGTGAAGGAGCAACATTTTTAGGATATTCAGTGAACTATGATTGCAGATGAATGGTCAGATCAGTTCCAAAAGTGATTAGACTGGTTAGGGCTGCCTTTTTCTACTCAGCATGAACTATTGCACGTATTACTTGGTACTTCTCTATGAATGCCCATGACTTGTTGAATACTGTTAGCTTATTGTTCATTGGCACTATATATTATGTTTTTCTTGTTTCTGTTTATTATTTCTAAAATTCTTTAAATATTTTGTTTGATGAAAGTTATACCTGCACTATTGTAGTTATATTTTGCCTATTTTGCAATGCTCTGCTCTTCTTTGGAATATGCTAGCATCTCAACTAAATGATAATACAAGTTTTCTGGATGAGTTGAACCAAAGCAAAATAATAAATGATTGCATTTTCACTGACTTTATTAGCAGTGTTATTTTTTAGAGGTATGTATGCATCTCAGGTCATGGGTAACAGAAGGATCTTTTAATCTGAAATGCATTGTTGGAACACTATTGTGGGACATTGTTAGAGGTTATTCATTGCATGAAGTTCTTGGAAGTTTATTTGTCAACAGAAATGACAGTTGGACGTTTGGTGGCAATTGGACTCCAGACGTTGTGCTGTTTAAAGCTGGAGAGCCACAGCGATATATACACTCTGTGGTTTTCAGGACTTTAGGAGCACTTGGGGTCTCTAGGTATAAGCAGCAGAGTAGAAGTACATGACATTGCCATTATGAGGAGTTTGAATACAAAAAGACATCTTAGATGATGGTTCAGCTCAGTATCCTAGATGTTACTAAGAAGAAAGAACAAGCTAAAGTGCTGTCACCTTGAAGGGGAATAGCTCCTCCACACTGCAGGATGATATTCCTTGAGTGCAGATTTTCCTGTTGAAAGGCAATTGCTAGAAGATAAAAGAAGCTGATCAAGGAGAGGAGGGGAGGGCAAAACAAGGGTAAACCTCATGATTGGCATTTATTACACTGTAATTAACATATTCCAAACTGCTGCAATGTTTTGCAAAGATAATGTATGGTACAATACATAATGCAACTAATAGGAGAGATTCAGAAACACATAGTGCACTGAGCAAAACTGCTTCTAGCAGGATTGCTCATTGTGCTATGATAGAGTGATTCAGAGACTGCTGTAGCACTAATGTGGTATGAAGTCTCTAGCAAGTAGCACTACAGTGGTCTGCTGGATAATGCCATATGCACATGCAGCAGTTTAGAGGGCGGCAAATGAAAATTAGCAATCTGCTGTGCCCCAGAACTTTACTCTGGGATTGAAATAATATGGCAGAGTGATTAAAAAAAAAGCTCTACCCACTGCTTTGGAGCATAGCAGTGGAGACTGAACACATTGTTTTTCGGAGTAGACCCTTTGTTGTTTTTGGCAGTAGTATGGCACCTAGCAGGTAGCTTCTGTATGACTGTGTGTGTGTGTGCGTGCGTGCATGCGTGTGTGTGTGTGTGTGTGTGTGTGTGTGTGTGTGTGTGTGTGTGTGTGTGTGTGTGTGTGTGTGTGTGTGTGTGTGTGTGTGTGTGTGTGTGTGTTAAGTCTGTATATCTCTGCATCTGTGTCTGCTGATGGCTGTGTAACAGTATTGCATGGATTGGTAGGGGAACACTAATACTGTTGTTTCAACCTGTTTAACTACTCACTTCAAGGAAGTGCAAATGAGATTCAAATGAGCTTTTTGCTCCTTGCATCTCTGTGGATCACTGTTTGGCAAACACCAATAAAGCATGGCAGTGATCCACTACTAGCCTTACCTTACTAATCTTTCTGAATAGTCCCCAGTGAAGTACTATTAAAGGAGTTAAAGGTTTGGTAATTATTGTCTGAAGTTTTTTTAGTAAAGTATTTGTTCTGTTATTTCAGACTACAATAAGCATGAAGATGGCATTGCCAATTAAATATGTTTAAGATAAATGACTGATATATATATATATATATATATATATATATATATATATATATATATATAGATATAGATATATTGAGTTTGTGTGATAAGTATATTGAAGATGCATCGGTAGTCACAATTTGTTTTTGAACAGTGATGTATCGTTTATTTTTATTTTTAAGATGGAATACACTTGTATATGTTTTTTTTTATGTGTTCTTAAGAAAGGTGCAAATAAAGGCAATCATTTCTAAAAAAACAAGGGTATCACTAGCTGAACCATGTGGTGTCAGTGCCAGGTATATCAATGACATATGGCATTGCTGTCTCTGCCACGTACATTATACCAGACTATATCCTCCTGTGCATTGCTGATGTGCTCTATGAGGGGAAACAATCCCATGAGTAGTCATCCTAAACATATTGTTAAGGTAAGAAGAAGATGCAGGCATAGCTTTACAATTAAGAATATCTAAGACAAAAAGAATATCAAGGAACATCACTTGATACCAAAGTCATAATATTCATCTTCTTACATGTCGCTCTGCTTTTAGTGATGCTTTTATTATTACTATTATTATTATTATTATTATTATTTTGCCATTACCTTAATGATCTGTCTAGGAAGACTACTCAATGGATTATTTCCTCTCATAGAATACATCAGCAATGCAATCCAGTAGGGACTCCATCCTCTGTAGGGGAGTTAGTGGAAGACAGAGCACATTTTCCTCTACCCCTTGAGCCATTGGATGTTGGACTTTTGCAGGGCCTGTAGCCTCTGTTATCCTCATGTGCTGCAAGTATATTGCTCTTCTTAGATGGTGATCTCACCTGTGTACAGGGGAGACACAGTGAAGAGACTAATGAAGATGTACTGAAAGGATCTAACAATAACATCAGGCTTGAACACTAACAAAAAACAGGATCATCTACCATGGTGATGTGGCATATTTTTCTCCCTCCTTCTCTCTTCACTCTTCTCTCTTCTAACTCTGTATTTGCTGCACATGAAAGTGGATCATATATGTATATCCATAAGATGTGTACACGTAGATCATGCATGCATATGTAGATGCAGCAGTGTGAGCCTACATATACTACTATAATATGGATACATCTCTGTGGCCTTCCAGACCATCACCAAAAGCTGTTTAAGTAGGAAACAAAATAAACTCTTGCAACAGAACATAAGCCTCCAATGTCTGTATGCAGCAGTAAAATTGTGACAGAGGTTAGCAGTTTGTAACACTAATACCATTAACTACATGCACACAGTGTCTTCAATCCCCATGACAACATCAGTCCTACAGACTACTGTTATGTGTATTCAGCACCCAGAGTGGTGCATACATGTACCATGTTACATGAAGCTACACTGTGTCTTAGTTGTGCATATCCCCCCCAGCTACATCCTATAAATTGCTAGAGGTCATTTTATGCCACCAGAAACAGAACCAGCATATATTGTCTAACAGTCCCTCATTTTCAGAAAGAATCCTACTGCTCTAATACATTGCCTACAGCAGGTAGGTCAAATTGTGCATTTGGTGGATAATGTGATTCATAGACATCATTATCAGCAAATTAGCATATCTCTGACTTGCACTTTTTAGCACTAGTGCTATCAAGCCTTTGACAGTGATAGTGCTTACACTGAAGGCCCATGCATCACATTGACACAGGCAGCCTTACACACACACACACACACACACACACACACACACACACACACACACACTCGCTCAGATGCCTTTGCACATACTCATACACTTCTTGACACAATACACACACACACATACACACACACACACACACACACACACACACACACACACACACACACACACACACATGCACACACACACACACACATGCGCACGCATACATCCATCAAATATCGAACAAGCCCACTCCTTCATATGTTATAGTCCATTATTTCAATTCTGAGGTTAATACATTTTAAAAGAAGTGACACAAAAAACCATGACACAAGATTAAACACTTTATTGCCTAGTTACACTAAATAAGAACAAATTACATCAAGCAATAATAAAATCAGCTGATAAAATTCAATCAAGAGTAATCTTGTACTCACAAACATATGCATCAAGAAAATCATCTTTGCTCACTGATAGGGGACTCCAACTCTAACAGTGTAGCTAGCTATCTGTTCAGTCAAGACAGGGCTGACACCGGCAAAACAACTGTATGCTCAGTCCAGACTAATGCTCAAATCAAAGTAATCAAATCCGGATGATGAGTTCTAATTTATTTCTGGCTACTGAGCATTTTATAGCCTTGTTTAAGCAATAAGGTCAATAAGGTCAAGAAGGTCATGAAGGTCTAGAAAATTCATACAGATGGAATATTTTAAGAATATTTTAAGAAATTACAAATAATTTCCTAAGTTGTAAAGACCAATTATGCCTTTTATTTTAGTGCTTCTGCATATTGCTTCCCTTTTTAAAAGAACAGTTAACCCACAAACTTGCGATAGTTCCTCTTTTGTCCCCTTATTCTGTTAAACAACTTTCAAGCTGATAAACTAATAGGTTAAGAAAAGTTCAATGTACCAGCATTCAGTAAGCAAGGCTTGCCTTAAAGCATGTTTCTATTATTTAGCAAAAGAAAGGTCAGTAAAACTGCTGTCATGTGAAGGTACACAGTAGTGAAGAGCTCAAGGCATAAAAACATTTGAGAAGGTTGCATCGATCCTCCACACCATAGTCATTCAGACTCATAGACACAAACATCCTTTCACCCATGTGCATACAGCAAAACACATGCATACACATGTAAGCACTCTTAATTCTCTGCCTTACCTACCCTAGTCCAATCACTTAGGCACACACACACACACACACACACACACACACACACACACACACACACACACACACACACACCTCCATTTCTTCAGTGAACATCGCTGAACTGCCTGCACTATGACTGCTTCCATTGGAGTCAATGGGTGACCACCATCTTTTGACATAATTTTTTTTCTTCCATTCATGGAAATTTACACAGTAAAGGTATTCATGCAGCATAAATCTGGAGCTACAGGCATTTCCAGGGTAGAGTACATGGCTGATTAGCATTAGGTGTTCCCCTGGGATTGCCTTATTGTTATGATGTTAGTGCAGTGGGAATGCTCTGTATGTTGATGCTCCCACTAGCAAAGATTCTCTGCAGTAGGGTAGTCTATGAATTGGAAAGGGTTATCACAAGGGAAAGCTGCTGGTGTTATGTCTTCTGACTCACAGTAATCCTTTCTGAATCCCAGGAAGTATCTGATAGCTCTGATACTGACCTGATATGATGTGATCTAAATAACCAACATACCTAACAGATTTTTTCTCCATCCATGGACATTTGCACAGGTGATTCTATGAATAACAAACTTAATAGAACATTTAATGACACTTTTAATGATACTATATGTGGATAGTTCCTCTTTCATAATCATCACATCCCACCGCCACCAATTTTCCAAACTTAAGAATGTGAGGTCACTACATTTATGGTGGGACAGTTCTGGGGTCTTTTGAATACTTGTTTTTTGGTGGACAATTTACAGGCTAGTTTAGCCTAGAAATCTATATTTTAAATGTTCAGTCATATATTTCAAGTAGGCAGTTCTTATAATCACTGTGTAAATAGAATTAAAGAAGAATAGACTCATTTCTTCACCATGTTGATGACTTTCTTTTATTGCACGTGTTGCAGCAGCAATTTTCATATCACAAGTGTAGGATTTTCTTGCCATTGTAATAATCAAACTGGTTATTGATTGTGTTGTGACAATGCCACACAAGGTGTCCTCTACTGAATACTGCATAAATTGCTCTGGTAGGTTCCATGGAACACTGATGCACAGTTTTATGCTGACATCAGGACTGCTATAACAGTTAATGTCTATGTGCAGAACTCAAAGACTAATGTAGGTATTTGCTATTCCAGAGCATCTAAACTGCAGAAGTAAATAATTAATAATATGGAAACATTCAGCTCAGATACATAAATTGCAGTTCACATTCATTCAAAAACTGTCTGATGGTATTTTCAGATATAGCTTCATTCTGTAGCCACTTACAATAAGTTGATATTGCAGTACTATTACTTTTATGTGTCTTTTAACTGTTATAGTCTGGCCAGTGTTTTTATAATGTTGGTTAGAGTGCTAGGATAATGATGCACCAAGCTGTAGAATGCTAATGCCTATCCTATAAATCATGTTGCTTTATATATCAGTACCTGTACTCATACTGTTTTTTTTCTGAAATACCTGATGCACTGGTATATAATGTTCATCAGTAGGTTGTGAAGGAATATGATGGTATATTGTACACCAATGTATTTTGTATAGCATTCAGAGACATTCTTTGTGCCTCCTATGTTGTTTAGGTTGAAGGATTTCAAGTGAAAGAACCTGCCCACAGTTAAAAAACGTTGCTGTAGAAATGCTGTGAGAGAGCGTGATCTAATATTAGTAAGCAAATGTGGTGCCATCTGGGAACAGTGTGACCAGCTGTGTCAGAGACTGCTGTGGTAGGTCAGTTCAAGGAGCGGCCAAGGCAGACCTCTCCTATAGTGTCATTGTAGGGTTACTACCATGACTGAATATGCCCATGACAAGACATGGCATAGCAGTGTAACATGAAATGTCACAGATGGGGGGGGGGGCAAACTTTCATATTAAATCTCATGAACCAGAAGGGCTGGGCATGGAAAAGCTATCATTAACATAAAATTCCTCCATACTTTGTACTAACTAGTAAAATAATTTCTTTCATGGTCAACAGCAGAATACTAACTCAGTCCAAAATTGCTCTGGCAAATCATGTACCAGCAACTCAGCCAGGTGAGGAAATCCTAAACAAACCCTTTGCATTCTAACCATCCCTTATAGATGTTGTTAGTAAACTCAGTAAGTGTTGCTGTCACCTGTGTGTTTATTACCTCCATCTCTTAGACCTTGAGCTAGTACCTCAGCACCTTTGAACAAGCCCACCCCCCACCCCCCAGTCAGTCAGACTCATGGATACTCTGTCATTCATCTCTCCGACATTCCTATTGAGTTTTATGGGTGCTTTTATCTAAACATAAACTACCTCAGCTGCTGTGCTATTGACTGTCTTATTACTGAATATCTCAGACTCTGCAGTCATAAAAAGGTGGTATGTCTACTAAATTATCTAACTGTAAACCTGTAGCTGTCCTGGCACATCTCCCAAAAAGCTTGCAAGATGCATCCCTAAACAAACTAATGACTTCCATATTACACAGAATGAATGAAGATAACACATAATCTTCTCTGTTTTCCTTTACCAGATACATCTGTACAAAACTTAACAATGCAAATGTAATAGGCTCTGACTTTTTTGGACTCCTTATAGACTTTTGGAACTAATATTCACTGTATCCTCTTCACACAAAAGATCTTGCTCTTAACATAACTAAGATGGGCTAGTTTGAAAGTTAGCTTTTCAACACTCACAGTCCATCCACTGGAATGAAGACTTACCCCAGCTATATCTAGCCAAGCTGGTGTTCTTCAAGGATCAGTCCTGAGTTCCCTTCTCTTCACTAATAGAATATCCACAGTTAATCCAATATGAAGACAATTCAGCTTATCTCTACTCGGCTAAATCTGTCTCAGAAATCTCTTGCCACCAGCAGAAATATTTCATTGTGATATTTCTATGTGCAAATGTAATAGGCTCTGACTTTTTTGGACTCCTTATAGACTTTTGGAACTAATATTCACTGTATCCTCTTCACACAAAAGATCTTGCTCTTAACATAACTAAGATGGGCTAGTTTGAAAGTTAGCTTTTCAACACTCACAGTCCATCCACTGGAATGAAGACTTACCCCAGCTATATCTAGCCAAGCTGGTGTTCTTCAAGGATCAGTCCTGAGTTCCCTTCTCTTCACTAATAGAATATCCACAGTTAATCCAATA
Organism: Protopterus annectens; assembly: GCF_019279795.1. Classification (NCBI taxonomy): domain Eukaryota; kingdom Metazoa; phylum Chordata; order Ceratodontiformes; family Protopteridae; genus Protopterus; species Protopterus annectens. Next base: position 1,390,866,174 of record NC_056741.1, read on the forward strand.
TGAAGACAATTCAGCTTATCTCTACTCGGCTAAATCTGTCTCAGAAATCTCTTGCCACCAGCAGAAATATTTCTATGTGATAAAATAAAGACTTACATGTAGACTGCTTTGTCCACTAGAGCGAGTCTTTGGGGCATGATGAGGCATATCCTTTTTATGGGAGGATAGCGCCTCCTCTTGTCAGATTCATCAGCAGGCCCAATGGAAAATGTGAGTATGAAGCCAGTTGGTAATGATCGAACAGTTAGGAAGACAGCCCACTGCAGTGGGCTTTCAGGATTTGTGGTGACTGACTGCTTAGTCCCTGTTGCAGTGCCATGGGGTTGCTTATTTAATTTAAATAACAAAAAAAGGTACAGATCAACAAAGTTGCTGTATGCAAACAATGTGGCATTACAGGCAGACTCTGAGCCAGAACTTCAGCAAAAGATAGGAGAATAGAATGCAAAACTGAAGGCACATGAGATGAAACTATGTACAGATAAGATGGTGGTAATGGCAGCAAACTGGGGAAATCAGAAGAAGATGAGAATAGAGATAGAAGGGAAGATAACGGAACAGTTAAACAGCTTCAAGTATCTAGGAGGAGTGGTTGAGGAGAAGGGAAGTCTGAATGAAGAGGTCAAAACTAGAATCAGAGTGGCTGCAGCCAACTGGCATAGAGTGTCAGGTGTAGTCTATGACAGAAGAATGCCAAAGAAGCTGAAAAGTAAGGTGTGCAAAACAGTGGTGTGACCAGTACTACTGTATGGTACAGAAACCTGGGCAGTAAAGGCAAAACAGCTGAAGAAGCTAGAGGTGATGGAAATGAAGTGCCTGAGAAGGGTGGTAGGATGCACACTGGAGGACAGACGAAGAAATGAGGACATAAGAGAAGAAGCCAAAATGGCTCCAATTGTAGAAAAGATCAAACATAACAGATTATGGTGGTTTGGACACGTGCAGAAAACCAGAAGACAATCTGATGAGGAAGATTTGGGACAGAAGGTATGAGGAAGCGAGGATGTCCAGCAAAGAGGTGGAGGGATTGTGTGAAAGAAGATCTGCAACAGTCAGGCATAAGTGTTGAAGAAGGCAGGAGTGTGGCACTGAATCGAGAGAGATGGCGACAGTTAACATGATACCCTGATCCCATATAGAAAAAAATGTGAAAAAGGGGGCTGATGACAAACAGAAAAAAGTACAAAACAATTCATTGTTTTTGACAACTCATGAGTTGCATTTGGGGTGACCAGGGGGTTTTAACTATTTTATTCTAATTTTATTTAATAAAAATCAATAATAATGTAATCAAGTTTTTTCAGTATACTGGACTGCAGGGCCCTTATTGGATTGGGACACTCATTACCTCCCTGGGCTGGCCAAGGGGATTTTATACATACCCCCTCACCTGTTAGTCGTTCACAGAGTTATTTATATTTAGGGATAGTCTCCTCGGCAAATCAGTGGTTGAATTCTTGATCCGATGATAGGCATCTGACTGTCATTTTCCTTATCTTTTAATAATATATATAAATAAGAGTAAAGAATCATGGTAACATAAGTTTTAATTTTATTTCACTAATTGCCGTTCATAGGATTTTTTATGACAATCATGGGTTTCCATATTTCATATTCATCTGGAGTTGCATTGTAACGTAAGTTTTGAGTGCTGTTTTGCTGATGTATATTATTTTTAATTAAGGATTCTGAAGAGACACAAAAAATATAATAATTGATGCTAGCTTATCCTTAAGGTCTCATTTTAATAACATTGCAAACCTTGCATCAGCTATGGCAATGAGGGACTAATTCACTATTAATTCATTTAATTTATTTTGTTTATATTATTTGCTCGTTCCATTAATTAATTGTTAATGAATCTGAACTTATTAAAAAAAGGGAATTATTAATATAATTAATTTATAATCCATTTGAAATTATGTTCCTGGTTACAAGTTATATTCAAAGGATAACGAATAGCCCCCCCCCCCCAATCAGGTGTGTTTGCTAACAGTCACCTGGAGAATTGCTGACTGGAGTAGGTGTTCTATTAGGGTCCCAGTCTTTCATTCTAACAAAGTGCACTAATGTAAGGCTGTGTTACCAGCTTTAATTTATAAACCCAAGATTTAATTAGGTTTTGCTTGGCCGTTGTTTTGCCTAGTCTCTAGGTGTTGTCTGTTACATTGTTGGCTGTTGGGCAAATGCCTGTTTAGACTTTTAGTGGGGACACTTTGTAGTTTTTCTCACTGATTTGTTAGTCACATATTTATACTAATTTTTTAGTTTGCTCTTTTGAGCAATGTTAATAATAGCTCTGGTTTGCATCCAGCTCCTCAGCCATGGTTTTGGGTATGCTTTACGTTGTGTTTATTTTGGTTGAGCATGAGTGCTTGTGGTTGGCGCTAATGGTAGTATGTACTTTTTGTAAGTACAAGCAACCAGATGCTGCAAGTGGAAGGGTGGAACTGTTACATCTGGTTATGGTGCATGGTGTTGATGGTACAATACTCTTATATTGATTTCTGTTTCATTCTGGTTTAGCAACTGGTAAGTTCACTTACTCATTGCGTCCATGGATACTCTTTATTTGGTGGTTCCAGCTATTACCTGTCCACTGGGCATGTTCTTATAGCATGTTTTTCTTCTGTTTAGTCAGGGAGAGACTGTTACATCCATGGAACTTGGGGCAGAGTTGATTTTGGTGGGAAGAGAGGATGACATTCGGGAACCCCCACAGCAGCATATCAGTCTTCTGTCACTGGTGCATTTTAGTCAAGCTAAGTATGAAGCTTAAAGGCAAGCATCTCAAGGGCTTTACATTTTAGAAACCAGCAGCAATGCAGCATCCAAGGATTCAATCGGTTGGCCATTTTATCTGGAAATCTGGATTTATTTTGTTTGTCATGCCCCCCCCCCCCCGTTTTTCCCATCTGTATTAATCCTCTGTCTTTTGCAGGTTCCATTACAGTACAGTCAATTAAGGAGAGGTGGCTTCATCTGTCTCAAAAGGCTCAAGGCTTACTTTCTTACTTAGAGACAGCAGAGGCAGTCAAGCAGGGTCAGAACTCTAGGAAGAGACCGTCAATGAATACAGAGGAGGATTCAGACGAAGGACCAGCCCTTGCCAAGGAGGCTCAAAGGAAAACTAACAGATATTCCTCCAGTCCAAGGGTCACCCCTTCATACCTGTATGAAGCATCATCAGAATCTCAAGATAATGTCTCTGGCGGGTCACCAGGCCTATGGTTTAATGGTAGGGGTCAGTCTTCTGAGGCTGTTTGGATGAGATTATAAAGTCTTTCCCAGAAGAGGGGAGGGTCAGGCTGTTGGACCTAGCTCTGGAAAGAAACTTTGGTGCCTCCACACCCATTGTTACTGGTGAGGAAAGAGGTACTGATGCTGGGCAGATTGCAGACCCACCGTTATCATGCTTGCATAATGGCTTCGGGGAGGTCAGTGGTTCATAGTGGGTTCAAGGAGTTCAAGGGTTGGGGGGTATCCTATCCAGATGATTGTGTTACTCAGTTTTTGTCCCACATGGCTACTTTCAGCCTTTCAGACTCCTATTCCCGAGGGTCCAACATCACAGCACATGTTCCCACCAAGGACAAAGAAAAGATCCTTAAAGGGGAGTTTGTAAATATATTTCACCTAGTGGATACAAAGGGAATTAAATGCATTTTGGAAGCTGACAACACATCTAACAAGGACTTGATGGCAGCCTTAGTGGCCATCGGGAAAAAGGCATCAGCCAGGACATCAGTCAGGAACTGGGATACTTGGTCACTAGGTTTTTGTAGTGTTCATGGGAGTGATTATCGAGAAGGACCCCAGCCAGGCCCTGCCTCTGTTAGCATACTTTGTGGCCATAAGGGAAGCGCACAATGTGGAAAGGGGTTCTGGTTGAGTGAATCATGATCAATGTTTTAGGAAACTGAAAGCTCTGGATAAGTGACCCAGGTTGGAGTTAAGGCATCCAGACATCTAGCTCAGTGCCATGCTGGGTAGGCCAGCTACCATGGGGTTTGACAGTGGTGGTGATACTACAAGGGAAATAAAGTTTTGCTGGGTCTTCAACCAAGACAAATGCCTTTGGCCTACCTGCAAATACATCTACTTGTGCTCGGGATGTGGGAAAGGTCACCCTGCCTCCAGGAGCTGAGGGTTAGTTGGCAGGAACAGGTCTGTTTTTCCCTCTTCTCAGGCAGATGACAGGGTGGAAGGAGGGCATAACACCTCTTCTTGAGTTAAGCAGCCTTTTCATGCCCACAGGGGGGGAGGGGGGGTCTTTGGCAGGGGACTTGAGCATACCACATCAGTCTCACTCCCCTATCCATCTAGATAAATTGATCCACCTATTGTCAGCTTACCCAGATCAGAAGACAGCAGCTGTTCTTGTTAAAAGGTTCTTTAATGACTTTCCTATTCAGTCCTCAGTTCCGCTGGATTTTAAGTTAGTTAAAACTCTATCATTTATTAAAGGAGATGAAGAAATTGCTGCTATGTTGATAGAGAAAGAGCAATCAGCTGGCAGGATAATTGGCCCCTTTTCCACCCCTCCTTGGCCTGCTTTTAAAATTTCCCACCATTGATCTTGTTCCCAAGAAACAGGATGATGAATTCAGGCTGTTTCATCATCTGTCCCACCCTGTGGGAGCTTCATTCAATGACTTTATTGACAATGAGCTGACCAAGGTACAGTACTCTTCCCTGGATCAGGCAGCATAGATAATTTTGGGTTATTCCAACCCCTGGCTCTGAAAGATGGACATTCGATCTACATTCTGGCTTTTCCTCGTGAGACAGGAAAATTGGCCTTATTTAAGCTTTCAGTTTGAAGAAAAATTCTGTTTTGACACTGTAATGCCAGCGGGGTGCTCTGTGTCTTGTGCTACTTTCGAACTGTTTAGCACAGCCTTGCATTGGTACTGGCAATGATGAGCACACCTTCAGTCAGTGGTCCACTACTTAGATGATTTCCTGATAGTGGGGGAGGGTCATGGTGGGGCTTTGAAGGGGTTGTGATTTGGGGGTACTTTTTGGGCATCGAAAGTCAGAAGGGCAGAGTGAAGTTGAGTATTGACCTTTCTAAGTTTGGAAATTGATACCATTGATAACTCACTCAAGCTTTCATTGCCCAGGCTACAACAAGTCCAGCCGTTACTTTGGATATTTTTGAGATCTAGCAAAACTCGTACAGGGGAAATCATGCAGTTCCATGGTTTGCTGAATTTTGCCTGCAGGGCAGTCTGTCCAGGCAGGACCTTTTCTGTGGTTCATTTCTAGCTTGTTGAAAGGGAACAAGACAAACATTACTTTGTACAGTTGACCAGAAGGCTCTCAAGGATGACCTTCGACTATACTTCATGTTTTTGAGCCAGTTCAATGGGCTATCATTTTGGCAGTCCTCTTGGGTTTCCTCCAGTGACCTTGAGTTCTTCAAAGATGCAACTGGGGGATCCAGTATGGGAGGTTACTTCCACAGCAGCTTGCTCACTGAAAGGTGGCCAGAGAGCTGATCCAAGGAGAGGAGAATTTTTTCTGAAAATGATCACCATCTGGGTGGTGGTCCTGGTATGGAAGGACAGGTTACATAACAGAAGAGTTGTTTTTCACTGAGGCAATATCTCAGTGGTTCATCCTCTTGATAAATGGTCCTCCAGGGCCAAGTGGGTCCACTCTGTTTTCAAGCTTTTAGTTTTGTTAAGTTTATAAAAATTAAATTGTCTTTCTCTAGTGTGCATGTGCCTGGTCATCTTAACCCTATAACTGACAGTCTTTCCTATTTTCAGTTTACCAGGTTTCACCAGTTGGCCAAGTATTCAGATCCAAAGGGCACATCAGTTCCTGTAGGAGTCTGACTAATTGGAGAAGAATAGCAGTACCGCTTTTGGCCATTCCTGGGCCAGTAATATCAGGAAGGCATATTCTTCATCCCTTCATATTTTCAAGACTTTTTACAGGTCTTTGCCGTCTGGTCTCAGGTCATGGGGTGTACAGTTGATCCTTCAATTCCTAGTGGGCAGGTCATCTGCAGGCAATTTGCCTAAAACTCTCAGGATGCCCTTAGCAGTTTGAGATGGTTGGAGCACCTGTTGGGACTTCAAGAAGTGTCCAGCTACTGGCTGACAGGCAGGTTGCTCAGGGGTCTTGAGAATACTTGTGGGCTTACCAAGATTCCAGGAAGCCTATTGGGAGACAACTCCTAGCCCTTGTTCATTTTGGTTTGTATAAGATTCTAGGTGACTTCCATACCTTTGTTACATTAGCAGCATTATTCACATCATTGTATGGAGGTGACTTTCGTACTAGCTAATTACTCTTTTACCTTTCTTGGTAAGACCTTGTTATCCACACATATTTTATATTGATATGGGTAAAGAAATCTAAGGTGGATCAATCTGGGAAAGGCCATAAGGTCTGACTAGACAAGGTGAAAGGGTTGGACATTTGCCCAGTTCATTGGGTCAGATTGCTATATAATATCACTCCCAAAGGGAGGGGGTCAGGCCTGTTTTTTGTTTGGGTTTCAGGCAGCTAATTTAGTCTGGTGGAGGCTAATTTACTACTTAGAAAGGCCATGGTGGGACAGGGTATTCATCCACAAAGGTATTCCTTGTATTCCTTTAGAAACTTGGCCATGTACATGCATTCTGTCAAGGTTATTGAAAGAACAGGAAGTGTGTGTCTGATGCCTTTTTGTTTTACATCAGGCATTAATTTTTATTTCTGTTTCAGGGAAGGAGGTCATTTGGCTCTTGGGTCATTCTTTCATTGAGAGAGCTACAATGTCAGCCTTGGTCTGCCCGGCTGGTCACTCAGTTTCTTTTTAATCTTAACAATTTGACAGTTCATTCATTTGGTTTCTTCACCTCCATTGTTTTCAGTTCTGGGAGACCTGGTGTCAAATCACGGTTGAGGAAGCCTTACCCAGAGTGTTGGTAATCCACCTCAGGGGTAATGACCTGTCTCAGATGCCTAAGAAAATCCTGTTGGCCAGAATACTTTCTAATGTGCACCAGTTATGTCAGCTATATGTGAACCTGGTCTTGTTCTGGTCTTCCTGAAGATCCAGCACTACTGAGAGGGCTAGGCATAGAGTTACGTGGGAAGCTCATCAGACTGGATTCCATTTAATTCAACACAAAGATCTTAACAGATTGGACTCTGATTTTTATGATATGGACAATGTTCATTTAAACAATCTTGGATTTCATTTGTTTAATTTAGACATTGTTTTTAATATTAAGGAATTCTTCAAGCTTTATCTTGGTTCCCTCACGTACCTAGGGTACCCATTTGCGAGGCTAGCTGTTGGGGGGAGAAGCATGTCACATGCCGGGTTGGCTGCGGCCTTACAGCTTCAAACCCCTTGTCCCCCCCCTTTTTCTGTTTAGAGGCCTTAGCTTTCCTCAAGTTGGACCCAGATTTGACCAGTGGCCACACCAAGGGGTATGTGGCTTGGAAGGAAGAATTAAAGGAGTTTTGCCACAAGGTTTGAGGTAGCTTGAATTACATACCTGGTCCTGCACAAGCAGCTGGAACAGGCTGGGTCATACCAACTGACTTTTGAGTTAATGATTTAAAGATTATTGGTTAATAAGTAGTTAGGAAAACCTTCTACATTGCCCACCTGATCATGAAGGGATTCACATCTAGATCAAGGGAGGTCATCGTTCACCTGTACTCATCACTCATCAGACCAATGATTGAGTACAATGCCCCATTCGGAATGTATCTGACCCGACACCTGCAGCAATTGGAAAGGCCCCAAAAGTTCCTCACCAAAAGGATAAAGGGTCTCAAAAATATGTCTTATGCTGCCCGACTGAAGGAACTCCAGCTCTATTCAATCGCTTGCCGTCTGCTCAGAGGTGACCTGTGCCTGACATACAAGGCCATGTCCAACCCGGAATTAATGAACATGCTTCACCTCAAAAAATCTAAATCCATCAGAACTACAAGGGCAAGAGACTTAAACCTCAACACAGCAATTAATAGGACATGCTGGAGGGACAGATTCATCACCCAAAGACTCCCTATGCTGTGGAACAAAATCCCGGTACATGTGAGGCAGAGCACCTCACTGGCCTTGTTCAAGAGAAATCTTGACCAATGGATGGGAGATCGCAGGTATACCCCAGGGATAACCTCGGTGTCACTGCTTGACAGAGGCACAGCAAAATAATGGGCATAGTATCCTTCAAACTAAAGGGGTGGCAAAAGCCACAAAACTCTGGGCTATGCTTATAAATGCCCTAGGGCAGATAGCCTAGTATGAACCTATGAACCTATGAACCTATATGTTACTTGTGAACTACTGTGACATCATTAATGTTTGTCAATGGCATTTATTGAATAAAAGGTCACAAAGGCAATGTGTGGTCATTGACTCAGCTCAGTGGACAAATATTATTGAATTGTGATCTTCTGCAGAATGCTACCAAACCCACGGTTTATGCTTTTCTCCGGTAGTGCCTCTGGCCCACTCTCTGTGGCATTTGTATAAAAATAGAGTAAAGATAGCAGGTCTGAAATAGTGGATTATTTAAAAATACTAGGTGCCATCATTAATTGATGCCTACAATTTAATCTGCGTACCTAAATGGACATCACAAAAAAATACCAAAAACTAGGACTGCTGTATAGAGGCTTGCCTTTCTTAAGTGATCATGCCTTAATCACTTTCTCCCACTTGTATCTTCTGCCCATCCATTAGTATTACACTACCACCTTTACCAGTCTTCTTAAATCTCTGCTAGCAAAGCTTGAATAACCGTGGTTAAAATTGTTATGTTTCTGCCAAAATCCTAGGCAGGTCATAGCATTGTGTTGCATAAGAAAGCACTCATAAGCCAGAATTCATTCACTACATTCCTGCATCTCAGTTCATTCATTTATTCACCATGTAAATGTCCAGGTGTCTGTGGCATTATGCAGTGGTGCAACCTCAACATGCAGTCTCAGATCTGAATCTTTAATCCTAACAAAACCTAGCAACTCAAAAAAGTCACTTTGCTGATGACTTGTTTTAGTTGGTGTTTCTTAACTCAGGAACAAAACTAGAAAAAGCAATGAGGGAAACAGCCCATTAAATGAATTGTAGTTGTAAAAGCTTACAACGGCTTCGACTAGCAATGTAACAGTGATGTGGGAATTGTATAACTATTCTATTTCCTACTCGGTCTAATCTGTGTTTTTGTAACGGTGATGTGGGAATTGCATAAGTATTCTATTTCCTACTCGTTGTAATCTGTGCTTTTGTCATTCTCTATACCGCTTGAATCTCCCTGCTCACATATTCTTCAGTTTTATATTTCCTGTCTTCACTCTTGCATATATCCATGCTCAGTTCCTCATTCTCCAAACTCTTTTACCTTATTCTGAGTCAGAACAACTTGCCTAATTAAAGCTATTATACATCTTATATTACTAGTGACATTCCTGTTCAACATCTATGCATATCATATATATTCTTACGGGACAATATCTCTAACTTATAGAATTGTTATTAGTGCTGTTATCTCCAGTATATTTAATGGATTTATTTATGGCATGTTTATTGTAAACATAAAACAATATTTCATATGATTTCATTTTAGCAATTTCCCAGGCAAATCTGTACTTTGTTTAAACTCTTAAGTGGAGTCATTTATTGCTGTAACTGTTTATCTGTCTGCACTATTTTTTTTTAATTCAGTTGTAAATCTAACATTATTCAGTGAAATTTTCTTTCAAGATATCCATTGAAAACTAGTTAAGCCAAGCTGGACTATCTCAGATAACAATAACCCTAAATGGATTGTTGTCTGGGTCCTGTATAGAGTGGTCATAGGTAACGGTTTACCTACAAGGATGCATGTAGAGCAGATATGAGTTAGATAAGAGAAGGAAAACTTACCAAGCAGCAAAAGGTCTCCTTTTTTAACCATAGACACTTGCTACACCCGTGGAATTTCTATGTGTGAAAAAATACCCATTTTCACTTCACTGAGTAGTAGTAAAACTTTCTCCATGGAAAGAGTAAGAACACAAATTCTTGTTTTGTTTTTTTTTTCCTTAAGGAATTGTAGTCTACTCAGATTTTCCTAATAACAAATGACAGTAAAGACTTGTCTGGTAAACCCTGGCCTTTCTGCACATTAATGCTATACCACTGAAAACATGGATGAAGTTGTAAGTGTTCAGTATCGATGCTGTTGTAAACCAAATGTTTCCAGTACTAGAATTATAGTTTATCATGGAGTTTTTATTATAAAAATGATATCTTGTGCATGTATACGATACACTTCTTCATAGTGAAATGTGTTTGTAGTTAATGTGCAGCGATAATGTACATATACATAGAAACTTGTTCAAACCATTCATACCTTGCTTTGATTCCTGTTTACTGAAACGATTTTATGAGTTAAGATATTTATGAAGCTATTGACAGATATGGATCAATGTGGTTTTGGGGGTGGGGAGGAAAACATCTGACCTCATTATTAGAACAATGATGATCCATAGGGAAGCAAAATCTAAGAAAATACTTCTGGTGGGTCTTGATGCAGAGAAAGCATAAGGCAGAGTAAACTGGGATTTTATGAGTAAGGCAAGAAACGATTCTTTTGAGATGGAAAACTTGATATGAATTGCCTATACATAGTAAGGCCTTATTAAGTCAAGTTCTGTTGACTATCAAAAAAACAATTACTAGAATATGGAAATCAAAGACTAAACCTACTGTATCTGAAGTACTGAATATTGTAAAAAAAAAAATAAAAGAACTGGAAGACAGATTTTTAAAAAAAGGGAAGGAGCAAACTACATAAAACCAAATGGAATTTGTGGGAGTAATTCACACAGCAAAATGTTCAGAGTGAGGTTTAAAGAAAGGCAGGAACTGAGCAATTTATATAATGCTGGCTTGATGACAGTAATAAAGAAAGAAAACATATCGACACTGTATTATATATGTAAATGAAAAATGTTAATATGGTTTGTTTTGTTTTCTGTTAATGTATGGTTACCTATGTCTTAAGTGCTAATTTAATAAAGTTGTTTAAAATAGATATTTATGAAGTTGTTGTAGCTGCTAATTTGGATTACTTACTTATTTTATTTATTTTATTTATTTTACATTTGTTAACCGGGAGGATCCGACTGGATACATGTCCATTTTCAGCGGAGGCCCGGGGAGAAAAGCTCCAGACAAGACAATACAAACAAGTCACAAAAAAAAAAAAACAATTATAAATTAACTAATACAGGTAGAGGTTTAGTTTTATAAAATCAAATCAAGGTAAGGTTAGTAATTACAATATATTCAAACAATGATTCAGTAGATATACTCTTTGAAATTATTAGGTGTGTTTCATTCTATTTATCAAAACATCTACATAACATAGCTCAGGAGGTTGATGGTGCATGCAGAAAGAATGGACAACATCCTGGGAGGGAGGGAGGGAGGGATGGTGGTTCCTGCCTAGTTCACACATGTTCTAATGACAGAGCTTTGGCTGGAAAGAGGAGGCCTGTCATGATGTGGGGTGCTGCTGCCAGGAAGATATTGATGTGGCCACCCAAGCCAGTGACAGTAGCCTCTGTTATCACATGTTGGGGAGCATATGTGGCCTTTGCAGTGATGCAAGTGCTCAGATTACCACCAGGGGCAAGATTAGGCCAAAAATAAAGGAAAAATGCTCTCATAGCTGTGATTCTAGTAAGCTCATGGCTACCTGGATGATGCCCCAACAAACAATGAAGGCTTGATTTTTGCAAGAAAAGAGGAAAAATTGGCACAAAAAAATCTAGAAAACCTAGCATATAACATGCCCTTTCACGGCTAGTAGATGCTAATTTTAACATGCATCATATGCATTACAATTTATCACTTTGCTCACATATGACTTAAGGTGCTATGCCTCTTCTGGTAGCTGATACACAGATAGTGTAGAGCCTGTACAAAAGCAGTGACCTATGGAATAAGTATACACTGAAATAACTAGTAAACTCTGCTAAAGACTGACATGAAATGCTAATTCGGCTGAGTGATCCATCTTAAAAGATGGATATCACTTAACCGGGGTACCTGATGTCTGCAAGCATCTGTGTGTGATTGCGTGTGCGTGTAAGTGCACGAGTGTGTGTATGTCAGTGGCAACAGACTGGTGCATTGCTTGTCGTTGTGAAGGAATGATGAAACTAATGCAGTGTATTAGTCACCAGCTGTATACATAATATTGAGACTCATTAGTGCAAGTCCCGGAATAGTGAGACTTAATAAGCAAAAATGCAGACTTTCATATACCAAGTCTGAGATTACTGTTTCTTGGAGAAATCGCCAACGTACAGCAACCTCGAGGTTGGTATTTGCAAGTTCAGGGAGGGGGTGCAGCAGGCTTGACACCCCAGTAAAAAGCTAATTTAAGGGAGAAAGAGACAATGTTCAACACTTGCTGGTCTACTGTAGTTTCAAACCTGTTTTTTTCATAATTCTGGGACTCATGCTTATAAGTCTCATAATTACAATAGAGGGCTGCATTAAAGTGAGAAACTGACATGTATGTGTGGGTGTATGGGAGGCTGAGAGAGTGGGAGTGTGCTCTGTAAGAAACTGTGAGAGTGATGTATATGTACATAGTGTGGGTTAGAACAGAAACTAGGCCTTGTTTATTTGTAGCATGCATCCATCTAGTGGTTGAATGGAAGTAGCATAACCATGATTTATAGGTTCATAGGTTCATAGGTTCATAGGTTTATACTAGGCTATCTGCCCTAAGGCATTTATAAGCCTAGCCCAAATTTTTGTGGCTTACGCCACCCCTTATATGAAAAAATACTGTGCCCATTAGTTTGTTGTGCCTCTGTCCAGCAGTGACACAGAGATGATTCCCGGGGTAAACCTACGATCTCCCATCCACAGGTCTAGATTTCTCTTGAACAGAGTCAGCGAGGTGCTCTGCCTCACATGGACCGGGATTTTATTCCACAGCATAGGGAGTCTCTGAGTGATAAATCTATCCCTCCAGCACGTCCTATTTATATCCGTGCTAAGGTTTAAGTCGCTTGCTCTAGTGGTTTTGGTGGATTTGGATTTTTTGAGGTGGAGCATGTCCATTAATTCTGGGTTGGACATGGCCTTGTATGTCAGGCACATGTCACCTCTGAGCAGATGGTATGCGACTGAATAGAGCTGGAGTTTCTTCAATCTGGCAGCATATGACAGATTTTGGAGTCCCTTTATCCTTTTGGTGAGGAACTTTTGGGGTCTCTCCAATTGCTGCAGATGTCTGGTGAGATACATCCCGAATGGGGCATTGTACTCGATCATTGGTCTGATAAGTGAAGAGTACAGGGGAACAATGACCTCACTAGATCTGGATGTGAATCCCTTCATGATCAGGTGGGCAATGTAGAAGGTCTTTCTAACCACTTTAGCAATGTGAGTGTCAAAAGAAAGGCCACTGTCAACCTGGGTCCCCAGGTCCCTGATAACCTCTTCTGTGTTTAGTGGATTGCCACCTATATGGTAGCTTGGGGTTACCTTGTTTTTCCCGAAGGGTATGACTATACATTTTTTGGCGTTTAACTTCAGGCCATGGCTCTCGCACCAGCTATCTGTTTCCGTGAGTCCCTTCTGAAGGATATCCGTGTCCGATGCACTTTCCACTATGGCCCAGTTTGCAGTCGTCTGCAAACTTTGACAGCCAAAGTCCTCCCATGCTGGCCTGTACTTCTGAGAAGTAGATGCCAAACAATAGGGGGCCAAGGACCGAGCCCTGTGGGACACCACTTGTAACCGGCTTGGAGTCTGACACAGCGCCAGCAACTCTAACCCTGTGGGTTCTGTCCTTAAGCCAGTTTGCAACCCATCTTGTGACATATGGGTTTACATTTAAGCTGGTAAGTTTTTCTACAATACCCGAGTGGGGTATTGTGTCGAAAGCCTTTGCAAGGTCAAGGTAGGCTGTATGGACTGCCTTTCCCTCATCAATGGCCTTGGTGACTGTTTCGAAGAAGTTGACCAAGTTCAAAAGGCATGATCTTCCCTTGACAAAGCCAAACTGGGTCAGGTCCAATATCTGCAAGTCCCCTATATCTTTGTTTATGAGCTCCATTATGATCCTCTCCATAGCTTTGCAGACTAGACTTGTTAAGCTTATGGGGCGGTAATTACCAGGGTCCGTAGAGGCGCCGCCTTTGTGGAGTGGGACCACAGTTGCCGTATGCCACTCCTTGGGCACGTATCCTGTGGTAAGGCTGAGATTAAACAGCTGCCTTATGTGCGGGGTTAATTCCTCATTTAGCTCGTGTAGCACACAGCCGGGGACACCATCCGGTCCCATTGATGCTGTGTTTTTAGCTTTAGAGAGAGCAGCTTTCACCTGCGCATTTGAGATGTCCGGGAGGCTACACTCGGCTGGGATAGTTATCTCTCCTTTAGGGGAGAGGGTGAAGTTTGCACTGAACCTGTCTGCCAGTATGTTGGCAATGTCTGTGGGTTCAGTGATTTTGTATCATTTTGGACTAATTCTGAGCATATCTGGGAGTTTCCACCCAGGTTCCTAACATAGCTGAAAAAGGCCTTATGATTGTCCTTTGAATCCATGGCAATTTTTCTCTCAAAATTGGCCTTAGTTGATTTTATGAGTGCTCGTATTTTTTACTAATAATGATCAGGGGTGACTTCCTTTTATGGATTTTGTTCTATCATGTAATAGCTTTCTCCTCTTATTGTAAAGTTTGTTAATGGCTGGGGTCCACCAGACTGGACGTTTGCCCTTTGTTGAAAGAGTCTTGGTTTTATTTGGGATTGCCTGATCCATGCAGTCCTGGAGGTGTTCATAGAAGGCATTTGTAAGGGCTTCCGCAGCTTGGGTTGTGGTTTCCTCTGGCTCAGGGGCCTTGAAGGATACTACACCAGTCTTGAGTAGTGTGAAGTTTGTTTTAGAGAAGTTCTTCACTATGGTCTTTTTTGTTTGGGGTGGGGGCGGGATGTGGATTTCCAGTGAGATTAGTTTATGATCAGATCTCACCAATGAGGGATATACTTCCGGTGTGGAGCATTTTGTCCCCATGTTTGTGACAATGAGATCTAGTATATTTTCTCCTCTCATGGGAACAGTGACTAGCTGTTCCATGGCATTTGAATTTATGAACTCCAGGAACCGTTGGGCTAGAAAGTTAGGGCTTGAGTAATGTTCCCAGTCTATATTCGGGTAGTTGAAGTCACCCAATATGATGGTGTTTGGAGATACATTTATACCCTCCAGTGTCTTCGGGAAGGCTGTGTGGGGTTCCTGAGTTTGAGAGGGTGGCCTGTAGCATGCTACAATTTGTAGAGCAGTTTTGCCTATACCAAGAAAGAGAACAGTGCTGCATTTAAGGTAAAATGTGAGTGCTTTTTAGTTAAGTGACTCACTTTGCTGTATTTTTTAGGATTCAGGTCAGATGTTTAGGACTATGAAGGGAACTTTAGGGTTAGACTTAAAGATGATGTTTTAAAGTTAGAATTAGAGATGGTTTTAAGGGTTAGAGTTGGAGTGAGAGATTTAGAGTAAGTTTTGGAGTTAGGGATTGAGTTTTATGTTGGGAAACTAGCAGGCAGCTGTGTGAGAGTGGGTAGAAGAACTAAATCTGCAATGCAAAATTATATGCTGAATCCCAGTCTTTCATACAGGGTGGCCTTGGAGATTACTACATCCAAATGTGGCCTCTAAGACCCCTCAAAAATTCACAAACCCACTTCCTGTAGTTTTAATTTATTCCTGCCAAAAATTTTCAATACTTACCTTATCCATTGCAGGGCTGTGGAGAATCAGCAACAATCTTGGACAGCCAGCTAAGTGAACTGGATGAAGCCATGATGTGGGATCAGGGCTAAGTAATATGTGACAATTAGCATCCAGCAATAAAGAACAATAAACGCATGCACAAAGGTCACTCCACAACAAGTACAAATATGACTCTGTCATTGTCCATGTTGAGGTGAGTGACCTGAGACGTTCATGGGTTCATAGGTTGGTACTAGGCTATCGGCCCTAGGGCCTATACAGGCCTAGCCATAACAGTTCCCTGGATATTTCTTCCCACAATATTTACTTCCCTGGACCCCTATCTAGCAGGGCGATTGACATGATCCCCGGGGTGAATTTCCTATCTCCCATCCAATCATCAAGTTTCCTTTTGAAGAGGGCCAAGGAGGCGCTCTGCTTGACATGTATGAGCAGTCTATTCTAGAGTATGGAGAGTCTCTGGGTCAGGAACATATCCCTCCAGCATGTTTTGTTCATTCTGATGACAAGATTTAGATCCCTGGAGAGTGTGGCTCTGAGGGATTGGGATTTCTTTAAGTGGAGCTTGTGCAGCAACTCAGGGTTTGACATGGCCTTGTATGTTAAGCACAGATCGCCTCTGAGTAGACAATATGCCACAGAGTACAGCTGGAGTTATTTTTAGATGGTTAGCATATGGCATCTGCTTTAGGCCTATGATTCTTTTAGTGGGGTATTTCTGCAGCCTTTCCAGCTGTTGCAGATGTCTTGTGAGGTACATACCAAATGGGGCATTATATTCTATAATGGGTCTAATGAAGGATGAGTACAGTGGGACAATTACCTCTTTTTTCTGGATGAAAAGCCCTTAGTGATGAGGTGTGCCACATAGAAGGATTTCCTGACTATTGTGGTGATGTGGTTATCGAAGGTGAGACCACTGTCCACCTGTGTCCCTAAGTCTCTCATCACACTTTTGATGTTTAGTGTACTGCCACCTATGTGGTAATTCATGGGTACATGTTTTTTTTCCAAAGGGGATAACTGTACATTTCTTGGCATTAAGCTTGAGCCCATGGCTCTGACACCAGGCATCTGTTTCTGTAAGGCCCTTTTGTAGAATATCCACATAATTTGGGGATTCA
The DNA here is from genome assembly GCF_019279795.1 of Protopterus annectens. NCBI lineage: Eukaryota > Metazoa > Chordata > Ceratodontiformes > Protopteridae > Protopterus > Protopterus annectens. The sequence continues at coordinate 1,390,883,062 of NC_056741.1, forward strand.
ATAATGGCTCCCAGTTTGCAGTCATCTACGAACTTTGTTAGCCAGAGTCCCTTAGTGTTGGCCTGTACTTCAAAGAAGTAGATGCCAAACAAGAGTGGTCCCAGGACTGAATCCTGAGGTACACCACTTGTCACTTGTCTGGAGCTGGATTTGGAGTCGGCTACATTTATAGTCTGGGTACTGTCAGTAAGCCAGTTGGCAACCCATTGAGTGATGTAGGGATTTATGCCCAGCTTAGTAAGTTTATCTATGATTCCAGAGAGGGGGATGGTGTTGAAGGCCTTGGCGAGGTCCAGATAGGCTGTGTGGACCGACTTACCCTTGTCCACAGTTCTGGAGACTGATTCAAAGAAGTTAATCAGGTTCAGGATACAAGATCGGCCCTTCACTTCACAGATGCACACTGAGTGGGGTCCAGTATTTGAAGGTTGCCAATGTCTTTGTTTATAAGTTCCATAATAATGCATTCCATGCCCTTGCAGATCAGGCTCGTCAGACTGATGGGACGATAGTTCCCGGGATCCAAGGTGGATTCCCCCCTTGTGGAGTGGGATAACTGCAGCTGTGTGCCACTCAGTGGGCATGAAGCCTGAGTTGAGGCTATGATTAAACATGACACTTAGGTGAGGTGCCAGTTCATTTTGTAGTTCATGTAATGCACAGCCCAGGATGTCATCTGGTCCCATGGATGCTGTATTCTTAGCTTTGGAGACTGCAGTTTCTACCTGTGTGGCCATGATTACCGGAATTTGGCAATTGTTTGGTATTGAGATGGGCCCATTAGGGTGTGAGAGGGGGGTGAAGCTGGCACTAAATCAATCTGCCAGGATATTGGTAATATCCTTGGGATCAGTATATTTAATGCCATTCTGTTGTAGCTCAGAGCAGATCTGAGCATTGCCATTTAGATTCTTGACATAACTATAGAATGCCGTGTGTTTGTCTTTGGAATCTTTGGCAATTTTATTTTCGTAACTAGCTTTTGAGGATTTTATGAGGGATCTCAGCTTCTTACTGAGGCTGGTGAGGGAGTTTTTTGCATCCTGGGATTTTCTTCTTTTCTGCAACAGTTTCTTCCTTCTGTTGTATAGTTTGTTTATAGCAGGAGACCACCAGATTGGCTACCTCCCTGGACTACATGAAAAGAGACATAGAGGTGCTCTACGATCTTGTAGCCCAGGCAGGTATGACCCTAGCCCTGAGTAGCATCCTGCCATCACCCAGAATGATATCACAGTACAAGGACAAAATGATTGACTACAACAATTGGCTAAGCTTCTGGTGTCATTCTAAGGGGATCCAATATCTGTCTGTCTGGGATGACATGATTAAAAGACAATGATGCTTTGCCAGAGATGGCCTGCACCTGTCACCCTTGGGATTCTGGATACTGGCTAAGGCTCTTGCCACCCCTACAGTGCCTTTTTTAGGCAAGGTTCAAATGACAAATTCACCACTGTAACAGGTACAAGCAAGCAAAATCTGAGGGTAATGCTACTCAATACTAGAAGTCTAAACCTCAAAATGCACTCAAATCGAGGGACTCCTTGAAATGGAGAACATCGACATCTGTGCAGTGACAGAGACCTGGTTTAAGGCTCCAGAGAGCACCCCTGCATTACCAGGCTATAATTCATACCACAACATTTAGCCACCTAACCTAGACTGAAACACTAAAGGTGGAGGTGTGTCCATATTCATTAAGGATATCCACACCTCCAGGCTAGTTGCTCAGCATAATGCATCCAAGATTATCCAAGTGCAACTAACTCTAGGCAAGACCTCAATTCAAATTATAGCTTGCTACAGATCCCCCACCATGCCCCAGGATTCCCACTCCTCATTTCTTGACACACTGGAAAATATTAGGGTATAACCTAACACCTTAATAATGGGCAATTTCAACTACCACACCATTAACTGGGAAAACTACTCATGTACCAACTCTTTTGCTCAACGTTTTCTGGAATTCATAAATTCCAATGTCTTGGATCAACTTATCCATACCCCCACCAGGGGGCAGCAATATCCTAGACCTGGTCATTACCAACATGCGCAACCAGTGTTCCACACCAGAGGGCAATTCCTCGTTGGTCAGATCCGACTACAAGCTAATCACCCTAGACATCCACATCCCACCCCCACCCCCATTAGGGAAACCATCGTAAAAAAATTTCTCCAAAGCCAACTTCACGCTTCTTAAGACAAAAGTGGCAAACATCATGACATCCCTGCAGACGGACAATACAGGTACGACTGCTGAATCCTACACAAATGCACTTTATAAGCACTTACACAAGTGCATGGATCATGCTATCCCTAACAGAACCAAGATGCTATCCTCCAAAAAAAGGAAGCCAATCTGGTGGTCCCCTGCCATAAACAAACTCTACAACAGAAGAAAGAAACTGCTACAAAAAAAAGTAAAAGCCCATGATTGGAGGAACTCTCTGGTCAGCCTCAGTAAGAAGCTGAGATCACTCATAAAATCCTCCAAAGCTAGTTGCAAAAACAAAATAGTCACTGTTTCTAAAGACAACTGCAAAGCATTCTATAGCTATGTCAAGAATCTCAATGATGACACTCAGATCTGCTCTCAGTTACAGCACAATGGCACTAAATATACAGGACCAACTAATATTGCCACCATCCTGACAGATAGGTTCAGTGCTAACTTTACCCCCCCTCTCACCCCCTAAAGGGCCAATCTCTATACAAGAAGAATGCAATGTTCCTGTAATCACAGCTGCACAGGTAAAAACCACACTCTCCAAAGCCAAGAACACAGCTTCCATGGGACCTGACAACATCCCAGGCTGCATTCTACATGAACTACAGAACGAACTGGCACCCCACCTAAGTACCAAGTTCAATCATAGCCTCACCTCAGGCTTTGTGCTCACTGAATGATGCACAGTGATGGTTATCCAACTCCACAAAGGGGGATCCACCATGGACCCCAGGAACTACCACCCCATTAGCCTGATGAGCCTGGTCTGCAAGGCCATGGAACATATCATCATGGAACTTATAAACAAAGACATTGGTAATCTCCAAACTCTGGACCCCACCCAGTTCGGGTTTGTTAAAGGCAAATCATGTCTCCTAAACCTGATAGACTTCTTTGAAGCAGTCACCAAAGCCGTAGATGAGGGTAAGTTGGTTCACACAGCCTATCTAGACCTCGACAAGGCTTTTGACACCATCCCCCACTCTGGAATTATAGATAAACTCACTAAACTAGGTATAAATCCCTATGTCACAAGATGGGTTGCCAACTGGCTCACTGACAGAACCCACAGTGTGAAAGTAGCGGACTCCAAATCTGACTTCAGACCAGTGACAATTGGAGTACCACAGGGTTCAATCCTGGGTCCTCCCCTGTTTAGTATCTACTTCTCTGAAGTACAGGCTAACACAGAAGGTCTTTGGCTAATGAAGTTCACAGATGACTGCAAACTAGGAGCCATAATCAAAACTCCTAATGATGTGGACATCCTACAAAAGGGCCTCACTGAGACAGATGCCTGGTGTCAAAGCCATGGCCTCAAGCTCAATGCCAAAAAGTGCATTGTCATCCCTTTTGGTAAAAACTCTGTACCCATGAACTATCACATAGGCGGTAGTCTACTTAACACTGAAAGTGTGATAAGAGACCTCGGGACACAAGTGGACAGTAGTCTCTCCTTTGATAATCACATCGCCACAGTAGTCAGGAAATCCTTCTATGTGGCACACCTCATCACAAAAGGTTTCTCATCCAGGAGAAAAAGAGGTAATTGTTCCCCTCTACTCATCACTCATTGGACCCATTATAGAATACAATGCCCCTTTTGGTATGTACCTCACAAGACATCTACAACAACTGGAAAGTCCACAGAAATACCTCAAAAGAGGATTACCAGCCTCAAACAGATGCCCTACACAGACCATCTCAAAAAACTTCACCTTTACTCCGTCGCATATCGCCTACTCAGAGGCAATCTCTGCTAACATATAAACATACTATGTCAATCCCAGAGCTGTTGGACAAGCTCCACTTAAAGAAATCCCAATCCCTCCATGCTACACGCTCTAGGGACCTAAACCTTGTCACCACAATAAACAGAAGATGGATGGATAGATTCTTGTCCCAGGGACTCTCCATACTCTGGAACAAACTACCTATCTATATCAAACAAAGCTCTTCATTAACACTCTTCAAGAAAAATCTTGATGATTAGATGGGAAATAAGAAATTCACCCCGGGGATCACTTCTGTGGCTCTGCTCGACAGGAGCACAGGAAAATAATTTTCTTGGGTGGAGAAAGCCAGGATACCTTTTTGGCTAGGCTTATATAGGCCCTAGGGCCAATAGCCTAGTAGCTACCTAGGAACCTATGAATAACTGAGAATAATTAGTTAACTAGACTGCAACATTTAAAACTGTATAACTGAGATATAGCATATAACAAATTTACTTTTTCAATACCTCCAAAATAAACCCTTCCAAAATGACAAGTATGATATTCAAAAAAATTCACAGTCTGGTTAGGGAGGGGATGCACTTAGGGAGAGCTACAGTTCTGAGAATCCTGGCAATGCCCCTACATGAAGATACTCCTACAATAACACATGCTGAGGTTTTTAAGATCTCTCCAATCTCAGTTTACTGTGGCATCTGCTTGAAGCCAAGCATACACAAAACTTGGAGGGGTGGGTCTACTAAACCTAGCCTGGCTTAAAAAATATTAACACAACTGATATTCTGGCAAAAATTAATTTACCAGAATTCAAAAGCAGTAACATAAAGTATGGGAAATAGGGTCAGAGATGACTTCATTTAAATCGTAGCACTTCTCACTGCATAAAATAAATAAATTATTTTTTAACGTGTATACTAATAGAGTACATGGTATATGTCTGGATATTGCCTTGTCTTTATACTCATATAGTAACATTACATGCTGAATGTTTAGACTCAAGTTCTAATGTAAATGCATTACATTTCCTGGAGATATTAACAGAAAAGTCAAACAGCTGAATTATAGCTCTTACTCTGCTTGAGATAACTGTCATCTAGGATTTCTTTTAAGGTTCTTGCCTAAGAATTACATATGTATAGGTTCACTGAAAGATACACCATAATGGCACTTTGGTAGATAAAGACCACTTGATTTTCCCAGTCTACCCATTTCATTGCCTGATGCTTAAATTATCAGTTGAATACCACCAGCAACCTTCTTCTACTGCTCCTCTCCGTAATAGCTTTACATCAGTACCTTGCAATCCCGAAGTCTACCAAATGTTTTGAACTCAATACCTCTTCAGAAAGATTGTTACATTTCTACACTCTCCTCTGTTTATGGAAAGAAACTTACCTTGCCTTTGAATCAGATTATTCGGAGGTGTTTGAACATTTTTGTCACATAGTCCTCTCCAGACTTTTTTTTTTTTTTTTGCTATGTAAGCTTTGGGTTATTTACATGTATTACTATTCTTTAATCTGCCTTCATACATATTTTCCAAAACATTTTATGTGTTGTGCCTCTATCCTGCATGTGTGTTCTCAAAAGGGTCTCCTACTGCAAACAAGCACCCAGACAGGATTTTACGACTTGCTTGATCAAAGGTATAATTATAGCCATACTTCTGCTGGTCACATAAAAACCTTAGGTACTGAATAATGTCAAATGTACAGGAATCAGAACATATTTAAAACACTATGCTAATTCAGAAAAAAATCATCCAAACAAGTTGCCAATTGTTTTGTAGTCTCTCATACTGGCAGCCATCAGGTACAAATTAAAAAAAAGTATGTTTATTTATTTATAGCATTTATTTACCAAGGTAGAAGACAAACCTGAATGCAACTACTAAATCAACACAGGAGTTTCACAAAAATAGTGACTGAAATGTATTTATTTTTGTTTAGTTGGTTAGTTTAGTTAGTTAGTTAGTTAGTTAGTTAGTTAGTTAGTTAGTTAGTTAGTTAGTTAGTTAGTTAGTTAGTTCTCTATTCTTTGTTGATCACATTACTCCCACAAGACTAGTCGCTTCTTTTCATAGAAGACCCAAGGTGCTTCTATACAGACTAGAGGAAAATGAACCATGGTAGTGGGAAACATCCTGTACTGTTTTCAGTATACGTCATGGGATCTTTTACATCCCCCTGACATGCAACCAACTCAGGCAGATGGGACCTCGATTTAACATCTCATCCAAAGGGCACACACTCAGGAATGCAGCACTCTCTAACATTATACTGAAGTATCAGTAATGGAAAAGTAATCTTATCACCCAGGGCAGGAATACAGCCCACAGTCTTCCGATATTCCATCACCAAAGAGAAGTGTGCATCATATTAACAAAACATTCAGAGATGTACAAATAAAACATATTGGAGTACAGAGAAATGATAACTGCAGATGATAGTATATGCAAAAAATGCAATATTTACAAAATATCACATTTAAGCTTAACAGCAACCAAGCCATCTTCTGAAAGCTTATCAGAGCCTTTTTTGTCTTTTATTTTCTGTCATTTTTCAGTCAAATTGCCAATGGCAGTTTTCCAGTTTATTCTAAGGTTCTTTATTATAGCTTTGTGGGTTGCTTAGAAATGACCTTTTGGTTTCCATCTAGTTATAAAGACTTTTTGTCAAATGATTTGGCAAAGAATTAAACAGCTGGACAGACCATGTAGACAGCAAACCATGTGAGAATGAAATTATTTCAATTATGTAGGTGGCATGGGATTCCATACTATTATCCCTGCAGCACTATAAATGGTTACTAATTATTATTTTGTTCAGAATCAAAATTACCTGGCAGAGGCAGTATTATTGACATGATTTTGGGTTCGGTTCAGCTTTCTTTTTCCCACAATGCAATATGTCTCAGCAAAAATTAGATAATCAAGCCTTGTACTCTCCTACAAATAATCCTTAGCTTTCAAATTAGAATAGTAATACTCTGAATTACTCCTTAGTTTAAGAATTTCTGAAGATTGTAATTAAAACTTTTTTCAGTGACACTTTTTGGTTTGTATTTCTTGCCATGTTTTAAGAACACTACTAAATATTTTTTTTCTTCTGCTGCTATAAAATAATACTCCTACTAGCTTTTTGAAACTGTTAGGAATCAGCCACATGGACAGCTTTATTCAGCCTCTTTTCATGCCAGTAATATTAGATTTATTTAAGTCAGACGCACAACAACCATAAAAACTTTAATAAGCAAATGCGAGTAGGTAAGGGCTTTTACCACTACTAGTGGTGAAAGCGCTTACCTACTCGCATTTGTTTATTAAAGTTTTTATGGTTGCCATGCGTCTGACTGTCATTCGTTCGGCTATTGTTACACTCATATTTTACATCTTTGACAGTCTGTTTACTCGTTGGGTGATTTTTTAATCTTTTTTGTCTTATATTTATTTAATGTGAGACTACATAATAAACAGCTATAAACCAAATAATCGTGTTATCTCAGAGAAGAAAAAAAGGCAGCTATAACAGATAGTGTAAAGTAAAGCAAGTGTGGATTTCTAAAGTTTCAGTAGGTTTGTGACCCAAGTAGGATTGGAAAAAAACAACTACAGACATTTGAGAATTCCCTCAGCTTGAAACCTTAAAATGTAAAGGATATTATGATGCCAGACCCAGAAAGACAAATTCCTAAAAAATACAACTACATTTCCAGCAATCCCAGTATTTTGTGCATTAAAAAGATGAACATCATAGAAATGTCACAAAACGAGAGAAACAGCTACGTTATGTTTTTTTTAAATACCTGATAATGTAGTGATCATTTGTTGGAGGAAAACCCCGTCTGGGACATGGAAATGCTTATTGCATGGCATAGCTGTCCCTACAACAATGTCTGTAACTCTAAACAGTGTGGCACAACAGTATTAAGACTAGCTCATCTGATTTAATTAGTAGTATGTATGCTACTCTAAAGCAGCTAATCAATTTAGAGCGGTAATTTACATAATGTATTTTCCTATTATTCCCTAATGTTTGAAATTAAAACTTACAGATAGCTGTATCTATCCTTGAAGACCTTATGGTAATAGTCACATCGTAAAAAATCTTGAGGGGACAGATTTGGGATTTTCAGTAATCCAAGTTTGATACGTGTGTGTTATTCTAGATAAGGGAATATATTTATTTAAATACAATGAAAAGTTACTTTGGAGACTGAGTTGATTCAATACAGTCTTTAATAACTGTTTTGCAGTTTTATATGAACACCTAGATGCCACTGTATCAAAGTTTCCTAACTGTTACTGACATAAACATGTCCCTCCCTCAACTGCAGAAGAATCAAATTCTTTGTGTTTCTCACAGTGCTACTTCACCTCTTTTTTGTGTGTACCTAGATAGGGATGACTCCTGCACCATTCATTTTAAACTACATGATACTTAATGTTAATCTGATACTTGTGATATAACTTACAAATGTAAAATGGATATGGATAGGAGGAAATATTTTTTTTAAAAAGTAAATCTGTATCTAGAAGTGCCTATAACTGTTAATGTGAAAGAGGTAAAACTCACTCAAAGTAATTACATATCTGCATTAGTTCATCTGTCATACTATGCATACCCTCATGTATTCTATCAGTTGTTTTAATTTTCTTTTTCTTTTTTTATTTCAAAATACTGTTTCCTATTCATTTAGGTGGGATGCAGTGAGTGCATAAATCCTGTATTTAATGGTGCTTTATATTATTTGTATAGGTTATTATGAATATGATGTCTTGAGGGAATTTTTTATTGTATTTCTCTAGTAACTTGTAGTGATATTATTGAATTTTAGAGGATGTTGTATTTTTTTTTTTTTTGTAAAATAGTTAAGGGTAGTCTGGATTAGTTGATAATATAGTATTGTGATTTTATTAGGATAAATGTTCATTAATTTATTTTTAGGGCAGCCAATTTACTGATAATGCCATTTTTAGACTGACTGGCTGTCATTTTTAAAATATATAATTTTTTCTTAGCTTTAGGTTAACCTTTTCATTCAAGTAATGTCACATTTATTCCTAGGGTACTGATTTACACCAGGATGTTTGAAAGTTAGTGTTTATTTTTTCATACACAGTGCATGTAGTTTCATTTCTTTTTCTTTCTAGTATTTCTCTAGGGCTGCACGGGTGAATGTTGATGCAGGTAGGGCGATAAAGCATCTATTTTCTGAGTAGAAGGGTGCTAAACTGCTGATGGCATAGGTTGTATGCTGATAAAAACATAGCTCTCATCTTTCCTTCATTTTCAGATACATCCAAAATTATCACTCAAAATGCAATATTGTTTCTAAAACATGCAATTTATTCTGTGAAAAGGTGGTGGGTTATCCTCAGTAAATTGCTATTGTTAAATTCCTTTACTTCAGAAAATACATATAAATTCATATCTCACATCCTGTTATTCTGTAACATAAGTTAATACCCAGCTCCATAGCAGAGAGGAAATAAAGCCCTGACTTCAACACAAATGACCTGAATTTGAAAAGCAGTTCAGCCACCTGTAGAAGATGGATATAGAAGACGGATAGGGAGGATGGGGGTGAGTGGCTATGGCTTGTTCACCTGTCCTGAGGAGGGTGTTAGTTCTGGCTCACCACAAGTGAAACAGTGGGAGCACTAGGTGTTACCCAGTAGACCACAAGCCTCCAGCTAGTGCTGTCATAGTGCATCTTACACTCAGCATGTGGAGACAGCAATAACAAACATGGAACTACCAAAGGAGAATGGGTGTGCCCCAGAGAGAGGGTAAGCCACCCCCAGGACCAGCAAGCTTTCCCACTCACTACTACCCAGTTGTGACCAGGGATTGAAGAGCTTAGTGGGACACCCAGGCAGGAACAAATGAGATTTAGGGCAAACCCCTAACCTGGAGATGCCTGTTTCCCTTGGAATAATCAGCGGAAAAGCCACACACAGGACTTTGCCCAGTGGCTCCATTACCAGATACTCATTGGGCAAAGCCCTGTGTGTGGCTTCTCCCCTGATAGAAGTTGTAAGAAGTTGAAAGCTATGACAAAACTATATGTAAAAGTGCAGAAAAAAAGCAAAGGCAAGGCTCCAGTTTCTTCAACCAACACAGCTGTTTATTAACACAAGCGCTTTCACTAAATGCTTCTTAAGGTGTATCTACAATGTTGCTAAAACACCCATTTTATACTATCATTGCAAATCACATGACAAAACCATTTAACTATTTAAAGAAAAAATGCTTCTAAAAACATATAAAAACAAGTATACATTTAAAAATATGTACAATCAAATGCAAATGCAGAAATATATGTACACATATAACACATTTAAAGACATCACCTACTCAATGGTCTATTTTTTTAAAATGGGTCTCACTGGCACATGGTCATTTACGCCATGTCCTACATCAGCCCTCAACCTCACAATCCAGTTTGCCTCTAACTCTTCCATTCTAGCTCTGATATCACCCCCCCCTCTTATTCTCATAACATCTGCCTAAGACAATAAATTTAAAACTATGTCTTTCACTTGTCTCAGACACATGCTTTGCAAGGGCATTAAATATGCTTTTCTTTTTAATATGATATATATGCTCTTTTATTCTATCTTTGAGCAATCTATTGGTCTTCCCAACATAGAATTTATTACATAACTGGCACATAGCCAGATATACCAAATGGGGGGTACTACAAGTTGCATCAACACTCAAATGAAAGACCTCATGAAAATCTGGATGTTCAAATTCTGTTCCTACATCTATATATTCACAATACTGGCATCTCTTACAGGGTTTAGTCCCTCTATCTTTAAAATGCCCTATCTAGTGGGATCCATCTGGACTTTAAAACCAGTAAATGACTCAATGGATAATGCTGCAACCTATGCTAGAAAATTGAACCAAATTAAGCTAAAGAAACTACAACGAGACCATAAAGATTTTGCGCTGGGCAATGTGTTCACGTGGCCGCAAGGGTCCAATACAGCCACGGAGCACACTGGCATAGCGAGAACGATGGAGACGGAGGCCTCAGTGAATCAGAGTGCGCAAACTGAGGCAACATCTAATTTGTTGGCTGTTAATGCGCAGGAAGAAGAAGAGGGGCAGATTCAAAGCACAGAGGAAGGGAGGGACAGCGTGTTAAACATGTCGGCAACTGGAGCGGGAAGAAAAACTCTCTCCACAGTAGTGGAAGTTCACAGTGAAGAGAATGGTAATATCTCCAGACCAGGAAGGCAGAACATGGAAAGTACCCCCCCTTTTTTACACCCACATGGACAGTTGAATCTGACTTTTTCACTTCCGACCAGGGAAAGGTCTACAAGCAGAAGGGGCAGAGGACAGTACAGAAATCAGCAGAGAGGGAGAAGTATAACGCGAAACAAAAGGAAATATGTAGAAGAGCTGGTGAGTCCATACACAGTAAAGAAAGTGTTCTTGAATGTAAAAACTTAGTAGCTAACCTATCATCGAATATGTTAACACAATATGAACTTAATGTTTTGGAAAAAGGTTTATCCTTTATCCCCACAGCTGATATGGACATTACAGAGATTGTTTTTGATGTCAAAATGTTCACTCACAACTTAATGCTTAAAATTATGTTTGACAATAATGAAAGTGTAGAAACTTTTAATTTTAGGAAGCCCAGTCTTTTTATACCTAAACAAAATTTGTTGGTTAACGCTTTTGAGAAACTTTGTTTAGAAGATGTATATAAGTTGTATTATGAAGAGAAAAGTAAACAGAATAAGAAAAAAATGGCATAATATAACAAAAAAAGAGTTTGAAGCTCTGCTAGACCTCCAGACAGCTCCCACTATCATGATACGACCAGCTGATAAGGGTGGACAAATAGTCATTATGAGTAGAGAAGACTATGATGCAAAGATGCATGACTTATTAAAAGACACTAAGTTCTATAATTTGATTTCCCCTTTACAAGTGAGACGAATGACAGAAAAAGTACATAGTGAACTTAAAAATTTAGAAAGTTTGGGCCTTATAGATGATGGACTTTTAAAGTATATTTTAATACAAAATCCTCTCACTCCTAACATCCAAGGATTACCGAAGTTACATAAATGTAAGGTAAACCCCCCTATGAGACCAATCATAGCAGGAAGGGATTGGTGCACAGAATCCATTTCCATATTTTTGGATAAAAATCTTAGGAATTTTTTGAGTAAGTCAGAATATATTTTAAGAGATACTGAACATTTTATTAGAGATCTGTATGAGTTTTCCAGGAAGGGGGGAATGACTGAACTTACTTTGTTGGTTACACTTGATGTAATTTCTCTTTTCACAGTAATCCCGAATGAGCTTGGAATTAATAGTGTTACAGAGTTACTAGAGAAAGATGGAAATTGCACGAGAGAAAGGATACAGCTAATACAGATCTTATTGAAACTAGTGCTTGAGAATAACATCTTTATGTTTAGGGGCAGAATATACTGGCAGTGCAGTGGTGTTGCAATGTGCACATCATGTGCCAACAGTTATGCGAATGCGGTGATGTCAGCATGGGAGGTAGAGAATGTGGAAAGGGGTCCCTATAAACAGCACATACTGTTTTTTCGAAGGTTTGTAGATGACCTCTTCCTGTTATGGATGGGGTCAGTAGAACAATTATTGGATTTTGTGGAATGGATTAATAATTCAACACCATTCCTTAAATTTACATTGACTTGGTCTTGCTCTGAGGGGAATTTTCTGGATGTCAGTATAGTGAGAGGAGAGGAAGGGGAATTAAGTACAAACATGTATAGGAAATAATGTCATGCTAATAAATTGCTAAGGAAAGATAGTATGCATCCCAAGTATGTGTTTAGAAATGTCGCACATAACCAGTTGTATAGGGTGTCAAAGCCTAATGTTAAACAGAATGACTTTAAACAACAAGCAGAAGTAGTAAGTACAGAGTTGGTGGAAAGGGGGTACAATAAGGATGAAGTACGTAGTAATATGATAGAGACAGAAAAACTCTGGGGTACGAGAGCACAGCCCTGGGGCTAATAAAATATATAATAATAGTAAGCTTAGAATGTGTGTTAGTTATTCAAGAGACGTAAGAAAATATACCAATATTATTAATACTCAGTAGAATCTCTTGACCACAGAGAGGCAAGTGAGTAAGTTTCTGGACCCACATCCTCAGTTTACGTTTAAGAACAAAAAGTCATTGAAAAGGAGTCGGTGAACACCAAGAGATCAGATAGGGCATTTTAAAGATAGGGGGACTAAACCCTGTAAGAGATGTCAGTATTGTGAATATATAGATGTAGGAACAGAATTTGAACATCCAGATTTTCATGAGGTCTTTCATTTGTGCGTTAATGCAACTTGTAGTACCCCCCATGTGGTATATATGGCTACGTGCCAGTTATGCAATAAATTCTATGTTGGCAAGACCGATAGATTGCTCAAAGATAGAATAAGAGAGCATATATATCATATTAAAAAGAAAAGCATATTTAATGCCCTTGCAAAGCATGTGTCTGAGACAAGTGAAAGACATAGGGCAGGATTCACGAAGGCTTGCACGGAGTGTAAGAGATGTGCAACACTCCATGCAAGCCTCGCGATCCAGGAACAGCCCTAAACTCCATGTAAGAGACCAGCTAAAACGTCTCTTACACGGACTGGGCGTGGACATGCTAAATACCTCACTTACAGCCGAAAGGTATGCAAATGAGGTATATTAGCGATCCACGAAGCAGAAACCAGTCCGTGTAAGAGACGTTTTAGCTGCAGAAATGCACTCAGTTGACAACTGAGTATGTTTCTGCAAATTCCACAACGGAGCCATGTCAGCTCCAAAAAAAGGGTGCATATGACTCAGGCAGCATGCCAATGGCCAAATATGTGGCCATTGGCAATATAACCCAATGTTTAAACCCAGCGCAGCCCCGCGCAAATGGGCTGCACTGTATAAAACATAAAAATGAAGGTTATAAACCCACAAATGTGGGTTTCATGCAATACATGGAATGACAATGCAGGGACCAGCAGACCAAACACAACATGGCCACCGTGTAGTGGTTGCTAAGGGGGGAAGCTGAGTCTAAGACATGTAACTAAGCATTAGTAGGCAATCTCATGTAAATGTGGGTTAGGATACTGAATCTCACAGTCACATAGCAAATGAGCACAGTCTGAGTAGTGTAAGAGATACATAAGGGGGAGGAATAGAGTAGGAGATAGGTGACATCACAGGGGGGAATGGTAGAAAGAAATGCAGTTCATTGGAGGCCAGTGTAACATGACAGATGACAGACACAGATCATGGAAAGAGGTGTGCCACTAGATAAGTCATGGAAAGTCAAGAAATGGAAGGTGTACACTGTTACTTACACCAAAGTTTCTTGCTGGGCATGCATGCGCACGTGTGCGTGCCATGAAGCGCGAGTAGGGCAGTGTGCGCGCGTGTAAGGCAGACTGAGCATGTGGGAGCGTGTTGGGAGATGTTTAACACTGTTTGCGCGGGTGTGCATGCATGTAGGGCAGGCTGAGTATGTTGTAGGCTGTTGGCAGACGTGTAACAGTGTTTGCGCGGGTGTACGCGCGTTTTAACCCGAATAAGTAGATTCTGAACCGTGTAAGCACATGTGCGCTCGTGTAAGCCACTGTGAGCGTGTTTCTGATGGTATGCACATTGCTCCCCCCTGAGGAAACAGAGAGGAAAAAGGAAGCAACACAGTTAATAGGAAGCTAGCAGGGATAACTGCTGAAGCTAGCAGGTGAAAACAATTAGAAGCAGGCAATTACACAGGCAGAATAGTAGCCCAGCCCAGCACTTAAAACTCTGCAAACAGTAGTGCAGGATGTTTCTCTTAAGAGACACTGAAAGACAGGAGTAAGCGAATAGAAGTGAAAACTGAAAAAGCTTCACTCAGAGCAGAAATGTTAGGGGCTGCCATAGCTGTCATAATGAGACATAGGCGACTTGCTGAGGGTGGTGACAATGCAGATGGTGCCAGACAACCCACAGTGAGGAGATGGAGAAGAGTGTACAGGCCCAGGGTCACCTACCACGGGTTACATGAGCTGGAGATAGTAGAGCGCTATAGAGTGGACAGAGAGCTCCTGCAGCAAATTGTTGAGCTGTGCAGGCCACGCCTCACACACAGAACCAACAGAGGGGAACCCATCCCAGTGGAAACCAAGGTATGTGTTGGCCTAAGAATACTAGCAACAGGTACCTTCCAGAGACCAACTGGCGATATGATGGGGATATCACAGGCATCAGCCTCCAGGGTACTGCACCAGTTCCTGGATGCCATGTCAGCACATGTCGGTGATCATGTATATTTCCCCAGTGCCCATGAGGTATTGGCCAGCAATATGCGTCTCTTCCAGCAAATAGCAGAATACCCTGAGGTAATGGGTGCAATAGACTGCGCGCACATACGCATCAAAGCACCAGCCGGTGAGCAGGGTAGGGCCTACATTAACCGCAAGGGCTTCCCCTCCATCAACTGCCAGGTCGTGTGTGATGCCCAGGGCATAATAATGAATGTGTGTGCTGGCTGCCCTGGGAGTTACCACGATTCCCACATCTGGCATTTGACGCAGCTGTACCAGACATTTGCCAATGGGGACATCCCACATGGACACCTAGTGGGGGATGCAGGTTATGCACTGGAGCCGTGGCTGATGACACCCATCAGAAACGCACACACACCTGAACAGGAACGCCATAATGAGGCACACGCACAAACACGTAATGTAATAGAGTGTGTGTTTGGGCTGCTCAAGTCACGGTTCCGGTGTCTGGACACATCTGGTGGAGCCTTGCAGTACACACCAACTACATGTACCCAAATTGTCATGGTATGTGCTATGCTACATAATATGATCTTGCGAAAACAGCTGCAGCAGGACCAGCATAGGGCTGGGCCAAACAGCCCCCAACCATTGCCAAGGCCATCACAGGCAGAGCGTGACTCGGAGGAGGAACAACCTGAGCCTGCCCCAGTAGGCAGAAGGAGGCATGCCCAGTATGCCCTGGCCTTGGCAAAGAGGCAACGCATAGCACATACACTGGCTCAGTAGGAACCCTGGGAATGATACCCCCTCTGACTCACTCAAATAATAACATGGATGCCTAAAATGACATGATCTGCTCACAAACATGTACAGGGAAGTGTAATATGTGCATCCGACAGAGGCAGCCCTGCAGCACCACTTGAGGCATGAATGCCATGTGTTAAGTAATGTAACACCATGTACTATATGCACACATGAGCACCCTGACTAACATCCACCCTCACCAAGCATGAAGCCACAAAATGATGATGAGATGATCAAGTGCAATAACTGGCTGAAGTAATGCAGTTAGTCAAAGGGGAGCCAATGCATTTCAGGCTGGGAAGACATGCGGAGCATGACATGATGCACCACCTGCTAGGGGTGGCATGCACCTATCATGCCATGCCCCATGGATACTGGCAAAGACTGTCAGTACCCACAGCATGCCCTGAATAGGTAAGTCTCAAAACACAAACCCACCTTCATAGGTTCTACAAGGGATAGGAACCTAGATGTAATGCTACCCAATGACAGATGTCTAAACAGCAAGATGTGTGCAGTGTAAAAGCACACAGTATGGAGAATGTAGATACCAGTCCTGTAATAGAGAACTGGGTCAAGGCTCACATCAGCACCCTAACACTACCAGGTCACACCTCATACTGTGCTGTACAGCCGCAAAACATGGAACAAGCTACAAAAGGAGGGTGACTAGCAAGAAATGGCAAGGATAACCACACCCCATGTTGGTACCACAACAAGAAGCAGCATGGATTAGCCATGGTCAAATACCAATGGCTAAAACCGCCTCCCAGTATATAGCCTGCTGCAGACTACTGTCCTAATACCAGGAACTGCACCTGGCCTATGTCGGAATACATGAATATATCAAGCCCCCCAAACCATATTATATTGCTTGACTGAAAATACCCAGACATACACCGGGAGCATTATACTAGCACCAACACAGTAGGAGAAAATTACCCAGAATCCATAAACCAAAATGCACAGGAACAATGTACCACTCCCACAAGAGGGGTAAGCATACTGGATGTGATAATCAGCAACATGTGTACTGGATGGCAAGATGAGAAGTGTACCCCTCACTGGTAAGACCAGACCATAGAGTAATCAAACTGGATATACACATCCTGACCCCAGTCCCTGGCCAGAATACCACAGTGAAAAACATGTGTAAAGCATAGATTGCAGCCCTCAAAACCGATGTGTAATCCACAAAAGGCCCTGTGCAAGTGCAGAATATGGGACACACCACAGAATATGTTATACAGGCATTGCATGAACACAGCCAGGAATGCTTGGAGTATGCAATCACAAATAACAACAACACACAATGCCATACACGCAGGCATCTGGCATGCTGACTCCAGCCATTACCAAACCATGCAAGAGAATGAGGAAGCTACCACATGATAGAGCAAACATAAAAAGGGAAGTAATCACTGACCAGTAGTATGGCAATAACATATGTCCACACATACAATCCACTAAGTCCAGCCACAACAAGTAGAATCTGTGAATCCAGAGGCAATGTGACACCAGTCCCAAGTACACAGACAACCACAACACCCCCCAATAAATACAAATATATGTGATAGATGCATCCATGTATCCAAACCAGAGGTTGAGCTCCACCAACTCAGTACTGTCAAAACTAGTCAGGAGGAGAAGGTAACGACATACACCACAAACCCAGTCCCACATAGACCTACCACAACTGTAAAAAAAACACATAAACACAGACAAATATTCCCGGTGGCCTTAATTACAAATACACCACACCAACAGAAGCCTCCAAAGCAGATCACAAGCAACCACAACCTTCAAACATAGCACATGCAATGAATAGTACGCAAAGCTGGTGTGCCAAACAGTCACAGGCCAGAAGGAGAAACAACATGCCTGATACAGTCATAATAGGTGTCTGTATAGGCAGACATACTGCTGTCCCACTCACCAGACTGAACAAGGGAAAGGGTAGAGTAAGCTGCCTGTAGGCTGCCACAAAATGCCACATAACACAAGTACGTAGGACACCCCAAAGCAAGCAGAAATATGATGCACTCAATGTCCATGCTGGTGTGAATTACCTGAGATGTACCTCCCTGGTCAACATGAAAAGAGACATGGATGGTCCCTCTGAGTATGTACCCCAGGGCGGTATGACACTGGCTGTGTGCAGCATCCAACCCTCACCAAGAATGATGCCACAGTACAAACACAGAATGCTCATGTTTAACAGCTGGCACGGTTACAGCTGTCAGTCCAAGAGGGTCTAATGTCTGTCTGCTTGAGATGTCAAGCATGACAAGCCATGCTGCTGTTCCAGGGATGGCATGCACCTGTTACCCGTGTGCGTCTGGATACTGGATAAGGCCTTTGCCGCCTCCATAGAGCCGTATGTAGGCAAGGCCAAAAAGACTACCCACCACCCTACAAAACATAAGTGGTAGGAAACATAAGGGTAATGCTGACCAATGCCAGATGTGTAAACTGCAATATGCATGCCCCTGAGGCACTTCCCATTATGGAGAACATCGATGTCTGTGCAGTGACAGAAGCCTGCTGCAAGCCTAGTGATAGCACACCAGCACTACTAGGTTATACCACATATCATGTGTTATGGCCCCAACACCTGCACCAAAACATAAAAGGAGGGGGAGTATCCATATGCAGCACAGACACCCATATTGCCAGGTAACTGACAATGCACAAAGCAGCGGAGACCACCCATGTGCACATAACTGTAGTCAAAACTGCTGTACAGTCTGTAGCATGCGACAGACCACACTATCACACACAAGAACTCCACCTAGACATCCTGAAGACACTGGACAGTATGAATGTCCCACCAAATACCAGACAAGGTACACACAAATTACCACATAGGTGTCAAACCATTATATATGCAAGGAGTAATTAGGGACCTAGGGACACAGGTCGACATTAATCTGTCATGTGACACCCACAATGCCAATGTGGCTATGAAGATTGTCAATATTGGACACCGCATCATGAAAGGATTCACATCAATATCAACAGAGGTCACTGTGCCACTGTACTGTTCCCTTATCAGACCCATAATCTAGTACAATGACTCATATGGGATGTACCGTACGTGACACCTGCAGCGGTTCGGAAGACCTCATAGTTACCCCACCAACAGGATAAAGGGTGTGAAATATATGTCATATGCTGCCTGGCTGTAGACACCCCAGATGACTGCAGTCACAGACTGCCTACACAGAGGCATTGTATGTCTGTTGTACAAGGCCATGTCCAACACAGGAATAATGGACATGCTCCACCACAGGAAATCAAAGCCATTGGAGCTGTGAGAGTCACAGATGTCAGCCTCAACACATAATGAAATAAGATGTGCTGGAGGGACAGATACATAACCCAGAGGCTCCCCACACCCAGAAACAGGATCCCAATCCATGGTAGGCAGAGCCCCTCACTGACACCCCTCAACAGGAATATTGCCAAGTGGATGGATGACTGTACATGTATACTGGGGGTCCTCACTGTGTCACGACCAGACAGAGACACAGTGAAGAACTTCATAAATGGCCATAATTGAACATAGCAAGGGGTGGCGAAAGACACACACACTCTGGCTAGGCTTACTAATGGCCTAGGGTGTATAGCCTGGTATGAACCCATGAACCTATGAAGATACAAAACGTACAGGACACTAAGGATAATCACAAGGGTTACCCAACTGATGGTAGGAACCATGTTGGGCATCCACAGATATGCTCCGAATCACACAGATATTACAAACAACATACCAAACACACACACATATTGCTAACATACAACCTGTCAGGTGCAGTGCAAACACCCCCCCCCCAGAGTGCAAAATACCTATCCCAGCAGACTGATGGTCCCCTGACATTGCAGGTGCTGAGGTAACAGCCATCATCTGCAAAGCAGAACACACAGCAGCAAAGGTATGTGATGGTGTCCTGTGCTGAGGCCAACATGGACTCCAAGAATAATGGAATGCCAAATCACACTACTGCCCAATGTCAGCCTTACCACAGAATATGTACCCAAAGAGCAGTGTACAACAACCGTGGTCCATCACAACAAAGGTGTTGCCTGAATGGATACTCCAAACTGCCACCCCAGGATCCTGACAAGCTTGTTCTGCACAGCAATGGAAAGGATCAGTATGTACCGCAGACAGAAGGCTATTGTGGACCTACTGATACTGGACCCTACACAGTGTGGCTGTCGTAACTGCAGAACCTGCCCCTAAACATGTCTGACCCATTTGAAGCGGTCATTAAGGTCATTGATGAGGGCAATGTGGTCCACACAGTGTAGCTGGACCGTGCACATGCTTCTAGACAATACGGTACGAGATCAGTATGGATATGTTCACCAGCTTAAATATATAACCCTATGTCAGTAGAGGGGTTGCAAACCAGACCAAGGACAGAACTGACATGGTCAGACATGCCGCATCCATGTCAGACTACAAAGTGGATATGAGTGGCATCCCACAAGGCCTGGTCTTGGCCCCCCACCCCCGTTCTGTATATATGTCCCATAGGTATAGGCCAACATGGAAGGACTGTGACTGAACATGTATGCAGAGGAGTACAAACAGCCCACCATATCCGACCCCCAGCTGACACAAGCAACCCACAAAAGGGCCACCTACAAACAGACAACTGTAGCCATAGCCATGTCAGCAAGCTAATTGCATAACTGTGTATAGACAACCACCGTGGATATACAGTAAGTGCCCACAAATTACCACATAGGTGTTAACCCATGAGGTACCTAACATGTAATGTGAGACCTGGGTACAAAAGGTGATAGATATCCTGCACTGGACAAACATGTGGCTGTAGTGTTCGCAGAAACATATACTATATACCCACCCAAACATGAAGGTTGGCAGATGTAGATAAGGGGAACTCACTGTGGCTCTGCAGTCATCCTCCATCAGCATCACAAGTGACTACAATAGCCCCTGTGGGATATACCGCAGCAGACACCTCCAACTGCCATGTGTTGCCTGAGTAAACAAACTGCAGCCCCACACACCGCCATACTTCCCAGCTACAGGAAAGCTGTGCCTGATGTATGAAGCCATGTCCAACCTGGAATGAATGAAGATGTTGCACCTTGTACAATCTGAATGGCAGTGAGCTATGCACATGAGAGACCTGAACCCCAGCACTGACATACATAAGACAAGCTGTACAGAATGATCCATAACACAGAAGGCACACCCACTCTTCAGTAAACTCCTGGTACAGGTCAGCCAGAGAGTCACATATTGACACCCCTCAAGAGGAATCCTGATGAGTGGATGGGAGATGGTAGGCTAACCCTGGGTATCACTGTTATGTCAGAGGTAGACGGAGGCACAGTATAATAACCATGACATATGTCATGGCAAACTCCAGTTACAATGTGTGTCGAAGGACAAACACACCCTGTGACTAGCATCAGAAATGGCCTAGGGAGCATCACTAGTGTTTGCCAATGTCCACCCATGTTGTGGAATACACTACCAATGTTGGACGAGCCTGGTGTAGGTAGTCCATATCTGAACATATTGCAACATGGTCATATGTGCACAACTGGCCCCTACACAGTCTTTTGTGCTCACTATGAAGATGTCAAGCAGTCATAGGACTAAAGCCCAGGATACTGTCCACCACAGTGAAAGTACTGAACCAGTACACTATACGGTACTACAGTGTTAGGTCATTATGAAAGTATGTTGAGAACTGTCTGCAAAGTATCCCATGCAATCCCTGCAGGCACAGTATAATCCCTGTTGTGGCAGACACGAAGCAGTTGGCCAGTTAGTACACAACATGACACCCAACACACAACAATAAACGTGAGATATTGTTGAAGTTCACACACACCCAAATATGTGGTGGACTTCAGAGTGCAACATATGGAAAGCTCACACTGGGCATGCTCGC
Source organism: Protopterus annectens (assembly GCF_019279795.1). Classification (NCBI taxonomy): domain Eukaryota; kingdom Metazoa; phylum Chordata; order Ceratodontiformes; family Protopteridae; genus Protopterus; species Protopterus annectens. The sequence continues at coordinate 1,390,905,056 of NC_056741.1, forward strand.
ACACTTTGATAAATGAAGCATATGTCAGACAACATGCCATGGAAAGGCTGAACTGGGCATGCTCACACACTTAGGCCATATCTACGTTTAGCAGTTGGCCACACATATCTGGTATTTGTACGTGTCAGTCCAGGAACCAACCATAACACAGCAATCAGCCCAGTGCACACAGTAAATGACTACAGAGACATAAGTGATATAGTGGATCGCCGTCATATGCAAACATCTTCCACAGATACACAAGTTGGTCATAGGAACAGGGAATGCTATGGCAATAAAGACCTGCAAACAGTAGAACAGCACAATAAATATTGTGCATCCGACAATTGAACATATGGGTGTAGAGGTCAATACTAGGCTTCTTGCCCTAGGGAATGACAGCTCAGCCAGAGTGTGCTTGGCATCTGCATCCCCAGGACAGTAGGCTACTGTGCCACTGTAAAGTAGATCACAGAAGGCAACATGTGAGGCTAGTGAGCTGTGCCTCTGTCAAGCAGGGGCACCGCGGAGGTCCCAGGGATTGAATGTGCTAAGCCACAGCCATGTTGTCGGTGTGTGCTGTGAGAGGGTTGACAGTAGGTGTCCGTCAATAACAGACTGAGGGGAGCCCTATCTGCATTCTCTGGACGATTCCACTGTCAACACTGTGTTGTAATGAGTATGTGTGAATGAAGTGCCGTGCCGGAACTGTTCACAGATGTCCTCCCTCTGTGGGCTACAGCTCTGCAATGTATTAGGTCACTCTGTCTGTTGTACGGCGCATATATGGCTGGTGTACAGCTGACAGGTGTCTTGTTGTGGAGAAGTCATGGGTATATGTGGGATAGCATGACCAATGCAAACCGTACACATGCTCATAGAATGCAATTGTCAAGGATTATGCTGAGTGGCCAGTATAGTCCCCCAGCATGGGTCCTCTGAAGTCGTCCACCCCAGTCTACACAAGTATAGAGTCTGCTTGTGCTAAATACAGTTTGTGTGCAGTGACAACCTTGCCTGGGGGTGGAGATGGGATATGGATGTCCAGGGAAAGGTGGGTATGGTCAGATATCAACAATGGTGGTCTATCTCTGGTGTGGAACAGTGAGTACCCACGTTGCAGATGGACAGGTGCAATATGTATTCCCCCATGTGGCTGTGGTGTGTGGTTCTGCCATAGCACATGGACCCACAAATTGTAGTGGCTGTAGGGTAAAGTGGTAGAGGCCTGAGTAGTTCTCACACATAATATGCCTGTACCTCATGTTAACAACTGGAATGGTGTATGTGAACACCTGCATATCCTGGCACTGTTCCCAGGGAAGCTAAGTGTGTGTCCTGGATGTGGGTGTGGTGTTCTGGACTGGTTGTGTTGTGTGTTACAGGTCCTGTGGTCCCAAAGCATGGTATAGAACATAACCTGCCAGTGCGATGTTCATATCTGACCCTGACGTAGGTGGCTGCAAATGCATATATATGCTATCCCCCACCTGACAGGTAGTACTACATGTACATACCTCTGTAGAAATAAAGATGTCAGCACCCTATAAATACTACAGGTGCAGAACAGATGCCCAGTAATTTGGATAGTGCACTCTGCTAATGTGTCTCCCTCAAGTGTCATAATATAGTTAGGTAGGGGTTCAAATCCTGCAAATGCTCAGTGTGTGGGTGAGTGGGGTTTGTGTGTGTGAGAGGGAAATGTCCCTTTTGGCAACTGGGAAAACACACTACAGGATGCACATTCCCCTTTCTAAACACTGATGATGTCAGCACCCTATAAGTATAGCAGGAGAAGGAAAACCTCCCAGTAATGCAAATAGCGCACTCTGCTAATGCGTCCGTCTTGAGTGTCATAACATAGTTAGGTAGGGATTTGAATCCTGTACATGCTTAGTGTGTGTGGAGGGGGTTAGTGTGTGTTCAAAACTGCTTGAAAGAAGTATCCCTTTTGCCAACTAAGAGAATACACTACAGGATGCATATTCCCCTTTCTAAACACTGATGATGACAGCACCCTATAAGTACAGCAGGAGAAGGGAAACCTCCCAGTAATGCGAATAGCGCGCTCTGCTAATGCGTCCGTCTCGAGTGTCATAACAAAGTTAGGTAGGGGTTTGAATCCTATACATGCTCAGTGTGTGTGAAGGGTGTTAGTGCATGTTCAAGACTGTTTGAAAGAAGTATCCCTTTTGCCAACTAGGAGAATACACTACAGGATGCACATTCCCCTATCTAAGCACGGATGATGTCAGCACCCTATAAGTACAGCAGGAGAAAGCTACCCTCCAAGTAATGCGAATAGCGCGCTCTGCTAATGCGTCCGTCTCAAGTGTCATAACGTAGTTAGATAGTGTTTTGAATCCTGCAAATGGCAAGTGTGTGTGTTTCGATGAGTGGGGTTAGTGTGTGTGCAATTTTGTGTGAGGGAAATGTCCCTTTTGGCAACTGGGAGAACACACTACAGGATGCACATTCCCCTTTCTAAACACAGATGATGTCAGCACCCTATAAGTACAGCAGAAGAAAAGCCTCCCAATAATGCGAATAGTGCGCTCTGCTAATGCATCCGTCTCGAGTGTCATAACATAGTCAGGTAGTGGCTTGAATTCTACAAATGGCAAGTGTGTGTGTTTGGATGAGGGGGGTTAGTGTGTGTGCAATTTTGTGTGAGGGAAATGTCCCTTTTGGCAACTGGGAGAACACACTACAGGATGCACATTCCCCTTTCTAAACACAGATGATGTCAGCACCCTATAAGTACAGCAGGAGAAGAGAAGCCTCCCAATAATGCGAATAGCGCGCTCTGCTAGTGCATCCGTCTCGAGTGTCATAACATAGTTAGGTAGTGGCTTGAATCCTACAAATGGCAAGTGTTTGTGTTTGGATGAGGGGGGTTAGTGTGTGTGCAATTTTGTGTGAGGGAAATGTCCCTTTTGGCAACTGGGAGAACACACTACAGGATGCACATTCCCCTTTCTAAACACAGATGATGTCAGCACCCTATAAGTACAGCAGGAGAAGAGAAGCCTCCCAATAATGCGAATAGCGCGCTCTGCTAGTGCATCCGTCTTGAGTGTCATAACATAGTTAGGTAGTGGCTTGAATCCTACAAATGGCAAGTGTTTGTGTTTGGATGAGGGGGGTTAGTGTGTGTGCAATTTTGTGTGAGGGAAATGTCCCTTTTGGCAACTGGGAGAACACACTACAGGATGCACATTCCCCTTTCTAAACACAGATGATGTCAGCACCCTATAAGTATAGCAGGAGAAAGGAATCCTCCCAGTAATGTGAATAGTGCGCAGTCCGCTACTGTGTCCATCTTGAGTGTCATAACATAGTTAGGTAGTGGTTTGAATCCTGCAAATGGCAAGTGTGTGTGTTTGGATGAGGGGGGTTAGTGTGTGTGCAATTATGTGTGAGGGAAATGTCCCTTTTGGCAACTGGGACAACACACTACAGGATGCACATTCCCCTTTCTAAACACTGATGATGTCAGCACCCTATAAGTACAGCAGGAGAAGAAAAGCCTCCCAGTAATGCGAATAGCGCACTCTGCTAATGCATCTCTCCCGAGTGTCATAGTATAGTTAAGCAGGAGTTTGAAACCTGTAAATGGCATGTGTGTGTGTTTAGATGTGGGGACTCTGTGTATGCAATTCTGTATGAAAAACATGTGCTTTTTTGAAATCAGGGGATCACACTACATGATGCACATTACCCTTTCCAAACAGTGATGATGACAGCACCCTATACATACAGCTTGAGAAGAGGCATCTGCCAATACTCAGAATAGCGCAACCTGCTACAGCATCACTTTCAAGTACCATAACATATTTTGGTAGGGGTTTGAAACCTCCAAGTGTGTGTGTGTTTGGATGTGGGGAGTTTGTGTGTGTGCATTTCCGTATGAAAAACATGTTAGTTTTGGCAATCAGGAGATCACACTACCTGATGCACATTACCCTTTCAAAATACTGATGTTGTCAGCACCCTATAAGTACAGCCAGAGAAGAGGAACTATCTAGTAATCCGAATAGTGCGCTTTGCTAATGCGTCTCTCTCACGTGTCGTGACTTAGTTAGGTAGGGGAATGAATTCTGCAAATGGCAAGTGTGCGTGTGTGTGGGGGTAGTAGGGTGTGTGTAAATGCAAGTTTGAGAGAACAGATCCTTTTGGCAAATACTACAATACACCAGATGCTGCATATTCCCCCAGTAAACACAGGGGATGTCACCACACTATCAGCACAGCCACACAGGGCTAGTTGGCTAGTAATGCCAATAGTGCGCTCTGCTACTGTGTCTATTACCATTGTCAGAGTACAGATAGGTATGTTTTGGTAACCCACAACTGCCACGTGTGGTTGTGTCGCACAGTGTGACCTTGTGTGGGTCTTTGTACATAACAATGCATGCCATTCCCTAAACCAGCAATGGCATTGCACACGTGATGTATGTGTGTGACACATACACATAAATACCTGTGACCTGCAGTAGTTATCATGTCTGACACATGCCTCGAGTGGATAAATGGTATTTGCAATGTATACCAATATGACTGTGTCTTACTGTGCAGGGTCCACACGCGGTATGTGTCTATACAGTGTGGGTGTATATGGTAAAATACCTACAGCAGGGGATACACATCTGGTCTGGGCCATATAGTGTACATGTAGTCGATGTACAGGTGCTGCATGTTCCCACCTGTTGTGGTAGTGGTAACATGTCATTCCACTGCAATTCAGTGACCACATGCTGTGAACCCTTCAACTAGTGTGTTGTAGCTACAGTAATGCTCACGCACAATGTTTGGCTGGATGCAACCAGCCATATAAACACAGTTCTTGAGACTGTCATATTGCCAGTATTGTTATGGAGGATAGGTGGTCTTCCTGTGTATGGGAGGGTTGTGTGTGCCAGGCTATGAACCAGATGGCAGTCCGACACACTGTTAGCTGCACATGATTAGGCCCTGATGCTTTGTGCTGTGCCAACAACCTGGAGGTGTGTGTATCTGTGGTACCTTGGGATACCACCCCCCAGTCCATGTGTGTTACATGTGTAGGGGACGACAGGCATGTTATGGGGCATAACCTGTCAGTGATGGGTAACACCTGTGAGCCATGAATCAGGAATCTGGTACTGCACAGACATTGCAGTTCACCGTGCTGAGGACAGTGTCCGGTGCATGCATCTTCCGGTGTACACTGCTGTTGTTGTGTAGCAGCACTGTTAGTGTCCTAACCTGTGTGATACACACGGAGGTGGCTATGTAAACTGTGTCCTGCAGCATAAGGCAGTATGTGTGTACCAAGGAGCTTTGCCATTATACATCGGGCCATGGGTGTCACGTGCAAGATGACCCTTGCACATCATTGTGGCTTCCCTAGCATGCAAGCACACGTTGACAGCCAGCGGATGCCCTATGAATGACATTGGAGACTGAGCATAATGTAGACATACAACACCCTTCCCACATATAGTGGTAGCATACCTGGTGAGGGTATGTTGGCAACCAAGATCAGACTCATACTGGCCTGTGCCACATACTGAGAGATCCATTCTATGTTCCCTATCATGTAGTCCAGGGAGGTATGTCTCAGGTCAGCCATACTGGCATGGTCAATGAGTGAGTCATATGTGTCCATGCCTCTGACTGACCTGTATGCATGTGTTCTGTGGTGGACCATAGTGCCCTTGAGGCATATCACTGTGACCTTCACCAGATACAGCCTGTTGAGCGGGACCCCAGTGCAGCATCCAAGACAGGTACCTGACACGTCTGTAGCAGGTGTGTTGTGTAGCCCTACAGGCTGTGAGTGTGTGGCACAGGGGATGTGTGTGCCATGTGTGGCATGTGCTCTGTTCCAACGGAACATATGCCTGTGTGCCAGCTGCGGAGGTGTGTGATGCTCAGGCAGGATGCTATTCTGAGTCCCCACGTATGCCCCAGTGTGTTCAGCATGCTGTCAGTGCGTGTCAATGTCTGACTTGTATTGTAGTCACTATAATATATTTTATTTATTTATTTATTTATCCTACATTTGTTGACCGGGATAGTCCGACTGGATGCATGTCCATTTCCAGGGGAGGCCCGGGGAGAAAAGCTACAAGGGTAAGTAGATACAGCATTACATGATACCAGCATTACATATTACAAACAGATTATTTACAGAGATTACATAAGTAAGCAAGTTAAACATGTTCCACAGGTTAATGTTAGTCCTGAGCACAAGTCAGGATTAAATTAAATTACACAGTAAACTGGTTAACAGATTTTACACATTCGAGTTAGCCAGGCTTGATACATTGACATAGCCAGTTAAGTGACAAATGTTGTTTGAGTCTAGTGTTAAATTGACCTAAGGTGGAAAGTAAGGTAATATCAGCTGGAAGTGAGTTCCAGGATCTACTTACAGAGTTTGCAAAGAGAGAATCACTGGCTGTGTTATTAAATTTGCTAGTCTGAATTAGTAGTTTGTTAGAGTATCGAAGCGGTCTAGGATTGTTATAGGGGGTGATAATATTTGAAGTGCAGGAGTATTGTCTGGATTATAGAGGATTTTATAGGCCATAATCAGTTGGTTATACTGTATTAGGCTGGGTAGTTCAAGCCAACCAAGCTGATTTAGATTGATGCAATGATGTGTCCTAAAAGGCAGCCCAGTGGCAAACCTGGCAATGTGGTTGTAGCAAACTGAGTGTTTGTTAAGGACAGTCTTGTTCATATTCGAGAGTAGAGGGGATGCATACAGAAGGGTTGAAAGATGGTGTGAGCGAGCTATGGCACCTTTAGCTGGAGGGGTTAGGAAGGCTTTTATTCTGTAAAGTGACCCTAGTTTTTTATTGATGGCTTTGATCATTTGGTTAACATGTAGGTCACATTTGAGATTATTGTCTATGATGACACCTAATAGTTTAGTAGATGGGTCAGGGGAGATTATTGTGTCATCAGTTGATGTTATGGTAAAGGTGAAGGCGGTAGACCTACGTGTTAGTGAAATAACAGCAGTTTAGTTTATTTGGGATTTAGGATCAGACGATGTTCAGAAAGCCAGTTTTCTATTGTATTAAAGGTGGTCTGGGTAGCTGACCATAACTCTACTGGAGATGTGGCTGAGCAGATCAGAGTAGAGTCTTCAGCATACTGGATACAGCTGACTTTTGGGATGACAGTATAAAGGTCGTTAATGAAGATGGAGAACAGCAAGGGCCCTAGTATAGAGCCTTGTGGTACTCTGAGGGTGTTAGGTAGAAGGTTAGAGAGTTTGTTCTGCCAGAGGCCAGCCTGCTGTCGACCATGCAGGTAGGATTGAAACCAATGAAAGGCTCCAGTATCTAGACAGAATGTTTGCAGGGTGTGGATTACAAGTTGGTGATCAACCATATCGTATGCCTTGGAAAGATCCAGAAAGAGGGCTGAGGATACATAATTAGTGTTGCAAGTATGGTTTATGGTGTTAGTAAAGGCTAGGAGGCCTGAAGTAGTGCTGTGATGAGGACAGAAGCCATGCTGTCTGCCATAAGGCGATTTTGGATTAGGTGGTGCATGAATTGTCTATGAATAAAGTTTCCATAATCTTTGCAAGTGGAGAGAGTATAGCTATTGGCCTATAATTAGAGAATTCAGTAGAGCTGCCTCCTTTGTGAAGTGGGATTACATAGGATATTTTCCAGATGGTGGGAAATTTAGATTCTACCATGGTTCGTTTGATTAGTTTTGAGACGGGGTAAGCAATAGCATCATCTGATTTTTGTAGGTACTCGGCAGGGAGTTGATCAGCAGAAAGTGTAGTGGGTTTCACTTTTTCAATCAAGGTACGGAGAAGTGAAGTGGCGACTGGTTGGCAGCTGAACGCAAGTAGGTTTCTAAGGGTGCTACTTTCAGGACCAGGGGAGCTAGGAGGTAGATGGCTAGCTAGGGCCTGAAATGTCTCAGTAAAGAATTGGTCAAAACTATCAGAAACATCTTCAGGGGTTTTATCAATAGTAGCAGCAGGGATTGGGGTTGAAGTTTGTCCAGGATGTAGTATATATGACATGCCACCTGACAGGGTATGGCATTACTGGGTTCAGAGAGCTCAGTCCCCAGATTGGCTGTGTGGTGGCATCCCACACATGTGTTGTACGTTCCTGGCCAAGGATGATGGCTGACTGCATACATGTGGCAGCTGTGACATTGCCACATGACTCACATAAACCACAACTGGACCATAGAGGTGATTCACAGGTTACCTTTGCACATGCTACCCTAGTAGTGTGATTGCCATGGTGAGTACCAACACATAGGGCCAATGGGGAACAACATACTGAAGGTGTGTATGTGTGGGTGTACCGCTACTGTTTCATAGCACTGGCATATATGACTGCACACGTGGGTAAATGCCAGGTAAGACATGTGCAATGTGTCACAGGCAACGTACATGCGTACAGGACAGACAGTGACGTTCTGTCATGTGTAAAGTTGACATACATCGTGACGCTATGCAGATGTCACTAGGAGTCTACAGAAGCACTGTAACTCTGCATTGCAGGTGTAAGCAGTGTTCCAGGGAACCCCAAGCGAACATGCATGCAAACAAGACTACAGTAAGCAGGGCTGGAAGTAGTGCATTGTACAACAAAGAAGGGGTAACAATAACAGTAAGTAACAATGCAAATATGTAGGCACTATCAACATGCACCCAGGAATACACAGCACAGATGCCCATGGTAGAACTGATATTATGTCATAGTTATTTGTGATTTGGATTACATTGGTACTGCGCACATATCTACATGCGCGAACATCCACATTGCATAGTCGTTGTGGGCAACTTGACACCATTAATGTACATGTCCACCATTGCATATCACTACTTGCGTTAGCTTCCCCCCTGTGCTACCCATGTATGCGGCTATCTGTTGACAACCTTACCACCGGCATGCAATTATGTGCAGCTGTTACACTTTGGTATGTACTATGGGTGCAGATAACAATTCAGGACATTCATGCAGTTACTGCAGCAGGCATGCTGGGATATACACACAGTCATAGCAGCACACTGTACTGTTACCAGCATGATACTACTAATACACTTCTATGTAGTCACCCTGTGCATCAGCAACGTGTTTATCTGTTCCCGCATTGATGTTGGAGATTGCAGGAGGTGGCACAGTGTCATCATATGCACAGGGTGTGACTTAGGTATGCCTGAGTCAGCCACTGATACCACCAATTGACATGTGTGTATATGTGTGTTGGTGAGGGGCAGCAGTACAGGGTGGGGCAGTGTTGGTGCAGTATGTGCATGTATGTGGTCGCCCTAGGTGTTAACATTTTGCATGTATGTATGCACGCACACAGTTCCACCTCATGGCTGCCATATACAGGGGTTTGTGGACAGCCACAGACTGCACCTGGCAGGTCATACAGATCAGTGTCTGTGGGCATGGACATGGTACCTGTGCCTGGCAGGGGTGCAATGGACCGTATCCAGTACTAAGCCAGACTGGGTACTGTCATCAGAAGCAGGAGTGTGTTGACTGGACACAGGTCCCTGTTGGGACTGTCCAGAGCCACGTGCACGTGGTCTCCTGGGGCGTTCCGATGACAGCACAGACCCAGCATTGCTGGGACTGCTGCTGGCACTATGGGGGCGTGCTTGAGCCTGTTGTCATCCGCGCCGACTGCCAGCTGCTGCTGTTGCCGGCATACGGCCACGTCGACGCCGCAAACGCCCACCATTGCCCTGGCTCATGGACATTTGGTTGTGTAACTGCTGTAATATGTCCCCACAATGTCTGTCTATGACATCGATGAAATTACAGATAGCATCTGCAATATCACGCATACTGTCTGTCATGGCTGTGCGACATGATCTCAGCTCCTTCAGACCCTGTCTGGTGTACCTTTCCATATGCAACTGTGCCTGCATGACAGTCCGAAACATAGCTGAGGTTGACAGACCTCTTTGGGCACGTTGGCCAGAGGCAGTACGCCCACGGATGCTCCCACGAGAACCCATGGGCAACTGTCTGTGTGGTACCATCGGAGGACCCTGCCCATGGCTGCTGTGTGGGGATGCATGTGCCACAGGTACCACATTACCCTGGTCTATGCCCACTGTATCCTGTCCATCACCTAGAAACAATGGTGACAAAGGATGTACTGGCAGGATGACTGTGCGCAATGATGGGGTTGACAGCTGTGTACTGTCAATTGGCTGACCAGTGGCGGACCCTGACACACCTTCCTGTACCATTACACAAATATCATCATTACCAGTACCCATGGCACAAGATTCAGGTTCCCTGCTGCAGGTCACCAGAGCAGCACTAGAACCTGTGGGAGGAAGACAGGAAACACAGTTTACAGTCTCCAGACATTGTTACCAGTGATGCACTTCTGCACACATGCACACATGCACACATGGACACATGCACACATGCACACATGGACACAGGCACACATGCACACATGGACACAGGCACACATGCAGACATGCACACGTGGACACATGCACACAGGCACACATGCACACATGCACACATGCACACAGGCACACATGCACACATGCACACATGCAGACATGCACACGTGGACACATGCACACATGGACACATGCACACATGCACACATGTACACGTGGTCACATGCACACATGGACACATCCACACATGCACACGTGGTCACATGTACACATGCACACATGCACACATGTGCACATGCACACATGCACACGTGGACACATGCACACATGCACACGTGGACACAGGCACACATGCACACATGCACACATGCACACATGGACACAGGCACACATGCACACATGCACACATGGGCACAGGCACACCTGCACACATGCACACCCCGCAGTATACACACAGAGCACTACTGAGTTACACTACTGTTACTAGCATTATCAGGACTATTATAGGTTATGTTAAACACACTCACCAGCATGGATGGCCTGCCTTGCTGTAACCCCGGAGGGACCTGCAGAAATGATGAGATTAATGTCAGTGGGCACAACTGTGCCATTGATATTGCATATGATACAGTGCAGTAGTACACCAGTTGCCTTTCACACGTCAGCTGCTGATATTGCCAGTATCACACATGCACAATTACATACTATGATGACAGATACATACCACGGACACACCTTACACATGCATAAACTAACAGTGTACAGAACAGTCAAGTGTACATATGGCATATTACCTGCACGCTCCATGTCGTGCTGCTGTGTGGATCCAGCCTACATCATGATGCAGGTGTACTGCTGTTGCTGTTCCAGGGCTGGAGCCACAACACTTAAGAGTAGCCCCTCCAGTCTGGTGAGGGGGGGATGTGTGGCCACCCCACCTCCTGTGGCAACCTGTTGCCTGTGGATATCTGATGCACGCTGATGGACACTTCAGATTAAATCACTGCAGTGATGTTGTACCTGCTCATATGTCCTGTTATGCATGCCAGTATCATTTACCCTACGGACAAGGTCTTGCCACAGTGCAGCCCTCTCCTGCTGATTCTGACTGGTGCGGGAAAACAGGATGTCATACTCCCGCACCAGGCTCTGGTGGATCTCCTTGTCTTCCGCTGCAGAGTAGGCGGGATTACGCTGACGCGCCATCTCCCTGGAAGAGAACACAAACAGGATATCAGCAGACTATGTCAGCAATATATGGCACACATACTATACATGTTACTCATGTGTAGTGATATACTACTACTCCCATATGTTGCATGTGTGTGTGTCGTGGTGGATACACAGGTACATGGCCAGATATCAGTGCTCAGCCAACACCTGTGCAACAATACCTGCCACATTCCACACAACATAGTAGCATGCCCCATCGGTCAGCGCACATTGACAGGTCCAATGCACAACCGCACTCTGGGGGTTCATCCCAAGGTACTGTATGTGGGACGCCATCTACTAGTGTGATGTGGACACAAGTTACTCGGCCTGGATATACATATCCCACCACCACCACCAGCACAGTAGACTACTTTGATATGTATGTGATTAGACAGTTATTCACTTGTTGGGACTGAGATGGTATCCATGCAGCACACTGGGCCAGTGGAAGCCACAACCCACACTGCTGACCCCTTTGCAAATGCTTACCACGGACATGCCACAGATTGCATGGAACTTGCACACACATTTCTAACCCAGACCCTATGCACAAAGGTTAGGCATCCTGTCCGGTGGACCCCAGACAGAGGCAGATTGTATAACAATAGCAGGAGGCTACTGCATTACAGAGCACATTCACATTAAGGGAAGTCATCTGTGGTCAGCACTGGTACTACGCTACGGTCCATCATAATAATGGCCATGGCCTACTCTGGGAGGGAAATGGCCACAAACACTATGGATGACCACAAGGCCTTTTTCAGTTATGTTACACATATGGACCAAATGCCTCAATTATGCTCTGTGTTAATACACACCTACTTAACATTCACCAAACACACGGATATTGGCAACAGTCTTGCAGACAGGTTCAGTGCACGTATCCTCCCTCCTTCTCCCCCACCAGTTGAAATATTTATCACAGCTGTATGTAACCTCCCTTATCATCTCACATGTCCAGGTGAGGGCCGCCCTCAGCAGAGCAGAACACACAGCATCACTGTGACCTCATGGTATCCCAGGATGTGTGCTACCTGCACTCCAAGAGGACATACAACCACATATAACACTGATAATTTATCTTGGCCGTACTACAGGATATGTACCTGGACAGTGGCATACAGCGACAGTGGTCACACACCACTAAGGAGGTACCTCTACTGACCCAGGGAACTGCCACATCATATGCATAACTGGCCTGGTCTGCTAAGCTATGGAATTATGCAGTATGGGATGCATATGCAGTGATTTCGGGTACCTGCAGACACTTATTCCCAGCCAGTGTGCCTTTGTGATGGGCTGATCCTGCCTTTTGAACCTGGCTGACCTTTCAAAGCAGTCACTACAGCCATTGCTGAGGCAACGCACAGACAACTGCTGCCAGGATCATGGCCTAAGACTGATTGACATGTAATGTATGGTCATCCCCTTTTGGTGGAACTACGTACACACAACATATCACATGGACATACCTATAGATACAGACCTATGACACATTTGGAGGGTTCACAGTATGCACACTATTAACCTGCTACTTTGCATTACCTGTGCTTGTCGCAGCTGGTTGCATTACCACTGCTTCTGATTGCTGCTGCTACTGTCACTGCTGAAAGCTTAGAGTCACAGAGTCACAGTGTGTAGTTTTTTTTTTGTTTTTTTTTTGTTCTCTCTCTCTCTCTCAGTTTTCTCTCTCCCTCTGTCTGCTTCCAGACAGTGCAATGACTGTATTGCATGTGTGGAGTGTTAGTACTGGATGCTTTTGTAGGTATCTGCATAGGTCCATGTGATGGCCTCTGCACCAATTGTAAGCCAGCATTTGCTAATTGCATACAGCCAGTTGTGTACTGATTGCAGTTCTCACTGTGATTTCAGGTCAGTGCTATAAAAGGGTATGTGGGATAGGCGTTGCCCTTTCAGATTGTAAGGGCGGGGACCATGCTGGTATGCTGTGGACACTGTTCTGTGAGTGTAAAGGTTAGTATTTCTCTCATGATTCAGGCTGTGTTGTAGATTCACATTTCTCCATTCCTCTCTCCTGTTCCCTGTAGTAAGTGTGTATGCACAATGACACCTACAACTATATATAGATATATATTTATATATATATATATATATATATATATATATATATATATATATATATATGTACATATACATACATTTATATATGTACATTAACTGACATTATTACCTACAAGCTACCAACTAGCATGGCTGTTTCTGTTCACACACTACTATTATGGGAATCCAGTAGTTTTGACAGTAATTCTACATGACATGCTTTGGGTACTACACATCCTATATTCCCTTTACATTCATCCCTACTATTACATGTTATATTTATTTTAGCACAATGTTCTTGTATAAGAGTTATGGCTTAGTGGTAGGTCATACAGCTAGTGTTTCCAAGGGCCTGGGTTTGGGACTGACAGTGGGATTTTATTTTGCTTTTGAACTGAGTACAGGACCTGTCAATCAAAGTGACTAAGGCACTTTTAAGCAGTAGTAACCGGGTTAGCGCTGGCTTGCGCGGAGCCCACGCATGCGCACTGGCGGTTAGCTCCGCGCACATATGCGCACACCCGCTTACAACCGCTTACCAGTGCTTACTCTGTCGCACACCCGTGCTATTTTCTTTGAAAGAAATGAAAATGGGGAGACAGGAAAGTGGTGAAAAAGGGGTCACAAAGAGGGTAAGACAGTAGGGAAACAAGCTTGGGATTTGCAGGAGAGATGTAGGTAAGGCCCATAGCTGCCCATTTCTTCATCAGCAACAGCTGTGCATATGTATGTAATTTGGTGTGACATTTGAAACCTTCCACCCCTGAGAGAGGTGTCAGGACAACAATAATACTTGTTGTACAGCCAATTGTAATTGATAGATTCCATGTCCAGCAGACATGTGTGTGGAATGGGCAGCTATGTATGGGGCGTAATTTTTTTGTGGGTACAGAGTCCCCCTTTTTTTTTTTCAGGTGAGAGTGGTATGTCAGGTGAAGGAAGTCGGTACAGCTGGGGAGGTAGGTTGGGTAGGTAAACAGACAAGACAAACAAGACGCATACAGGGGCGGTGTATGACACGTGTGGGGGGTTACACAATTGATGGGGATGGAGGTTTGGATATCCAGAGCCCATGAGCCCACAGATGGCAACAGTGGAACTGATATCCCCACCCATAAGCAGTTGCCACTGTTACTTCACTGCCCAGGATGGGGCTGTGCTGGGGGGCTGTGTAGGCCGGGCAACAGGCATGCCCGTAAGTTGTGCCACCCGTGCCTCAAGCTAGCGCAGGGGCTCGAGAACAGTGTCCCGAATCTCCCTACGCACCACAGTCCGGACGCTACGGAGGGTGAGTGGTGGTTCTCCTCCGGCCACACTTGCAGAGGGGGGGGAGAGCCCCATCCCCTGCAGCGATTCCACCTGCAGGTGGCACAGGGCCACCGGAGGAGGGTCCAGACTCAGCACTAGTGCCAGATGCACTCTCCAGCTGAGGTGGGAGAGGTGGGTCCGCTGGAACCCGCCTTCCCTGTCATCCTATGTTTTGCATTATGTCATGACAGTTTGGGTTAGTGACATATAATACCATTCACAAGTAGTTGTAACAGCATGCATTAGTATTCCCATTAACCAAACACCCAGATATTCACACCATTGAACAGCGTGCATAACACATGCATAATTTGAACAGCAATACACAGTCCAACAACATGCAGGGTTAATTGATGGCAACAGGCCATCAGGTTTGGATGTATGAACAGGGCAGACGCATCAACGGACATGCAAATATATATGACCCAACAGGACAAATGTCCAGGGGTGTTAATTGTGATTGCACATACCATTTTCACACGGAATGGGTTATATGTGGTTATAGGGTGGGGTGAAGAAAATAATATTAACACCTTCAAATACCAATACATATGCTGTACATTTCTAATAGCTACAGATATATACACACTACTGTTCTAACTACAGTTTCCTATATGATAACTATTTCAACTTGGTGATAGGACTGTTACTGCAACATCAATATACATTTTATTGTTCTTCATACACATTCATATCTAGCTTTGTTCAGCTACATCATCCTGCTACATTTGCTTTATATAGCTGTAGACAAGTGTGGATGTTTGGCATATCAGACAATCATCCTATCTGCATATTGCAGACTGAGAGCAACATATCCAGATTTTGGGATACACATTCCAGATGCAGCAACACTTTGAACAGATTTTGCTGTTTGGTTTTGATTCTCACATGCATTTCATTCTGTCTTGACTGCAGTATACTTTATTCAGGGGTTATTACTACTGTATTGCTGGATTCATGACACTTTCTCACACTCTCTCACTTGCTTTCATTTTACTATTCAGGATGGTACTTACTTCTAGGCTTTATTGACATGTTTTACCTGTAGTTATTACAATCCTTTCCAGCAGTCTCACTTCTGTCATGTTTCAGTATTTCAACAGGGATATATTTCACACATGTGATTTCATCATCTTCTGCAGCTATACTTTTCAGCCTGCTGCAGGTTGTGTACTATTTTCTTACAGGTGGGGCATTTTTATTTCAGAATTTATGTCAGACATTTTCATTTTTCTGTTTGGCTTACAGGCTGCAACACACTTTTGTAATCAAGCAATACTTGCAGACACTTTCACACGGTTACTTGCACATTTTATTCCTTAGTGACCACACTGCACTCTTTTGCTGACTGTCATACTTTTATATTTCTTTACAGTTACTGGTAGTGGATTACTGACCTGCCTGGTGGCGCAACCGCACCAGCCTATCGCCATAGGCTCTACGGTTCGCAGAACGACACCTGCAGCTGTAATATAAATGAAGTAATATTGGAATACACATCTCCATAATATCAGCTAGTTTAATTTCTTACATACATAATTAAATGTAACTTACTCAGTAGTGGGGCATTGGGCATTTGCCGGGCCTCCTGGATCCAAAGGTTCAGTTGGTCCTGCTTGCGTCTCTTCAGGTCCGCATGGTGGTGACGGACCTGCTCACCAGTCCTTGGAATCCCTGTGGCACTGGTGAGATCATGAGCCAACCGGTCCCACACCTCAGCCCTATATGCTCCCCAGAGGACCTGGCCCTGCATGAGTTGGGCCTCATGATTGTGGACTAGGAGCCAGACCATGTACCCGGACTCGAAAGCAACTACCCTCTCCTACTCCTGTCATTCTGCCTGCAGTTCAGTTCTACAATCGTTTATGCTGTGTATTCCCACCTATGGGGCTTATATAGTCCATTTTTCCCGCACATATCTGTGATTGGCCATTTTGGAATTGTATCAACTTCAGTAAACCTGCATTGTCATGCTCCAGTTTGTATTCATTCCTATATATTAGCTATTATTGCATTTATAGGTACTGCTGTTATGGCTTAGTGGTTTGGTACCTTGACTCTGGTGTATAGTATCCTGGGTTCGAACCTGGCTACTACTTTTTATTTTTTATGACTGTCTAGACATGCTGAGGGGTGTGTCTGTGTAAAGGCAGTTTTGATACGGCTTGCTCAACGTTGCCTGTCGGTTACCTTGTTTGCGCGGTGCACAGCTCTGCGCAAACGGGGTATGCTGGTTTAAGCTATCAGCACGCATATTATGCTCAGCTCAGTTAGGGACACATAGCTTTAGTATGTTAAGCCACTGCTCAGCTACGGGCACTCATTTTGCACCAGTTAAACCACTGCTCACCTACGGGCAGATGCACTCACCCTGTTAAACTGTTGCTCAGCTATGGGCACATCTGGCATTTTTTATTGTTTTGTTACCTCACATTTCTTCAATATAAATGGGCTATTTCATTACATTTTACATAAAATGCGATTTTATGTGTACATATTTGTCAGGGACTTGTTTCGTGCTTATTTTGCTAAAAATAAAAATTGGTGTTGGGGGGGCTCGAACCATTAATGCCTGCTCTTCAGCCAACATATCTACTGCTACGCTATTGCTTCTTGGCTTACTTTGCATATTTAGTTCTTATATGCTTTCCCACTGACTGCTAACTGCAGCTGCGCTACGGGCACGCCTGCGCAAACGAGCGCACTCACAGTTATACATCTTTACAATTTAAAAAACAATTATGAGATGTTCATTTGTACATTTTATGTTTGTAGTCTGTGGGGGCATGTGTTGTGTTGCGTTTCTTCACATTTCCATGGACTCTGTCGTGGGTGTTTACTTTGGGCACTTTTCCTCTTCTGGGGGTGTGTCCGCTTACAGGGCTCGACCTACGGACACGCCCCCTACTATCTTACACGGACCGTGTTAGCCTTAGGTGTGATTCAGCATGCTCTCATGAATATGCAGAGCATGCTGACATCACTCCGTTTAACTGCAGCCTCCGTGTATGAGTTATAACTCTTACACGGAGGCTTCGTGAATCCTGCCCATAGTTTTAAATTTATGGTCTTAAGCAGATGTTATGAGAATAAAGGGGGGGTGATATCAGAGCTAGAACAGACGAGTTAGAGGCAAACTGGATTGTGAGGTTGAGGGCTGATGTAGGACATGGCTTAATTGACCATGTGCCAATGAGACCCATTTTAAAAAATAGACCATTGTGTAGGTGATGTTTTTAAATGTGTTATATGTGTACATCTTTTTCTGCATTTGCATTCGATGGTACATATTTTTAAATGTATACATTGTTTTATATGTTTTTACAAGCATTTTTCTTTAAATAGTTAAATGGTTTTGTCATGTGATTTGTGATGATAGTACAAAATGGGTGTTTTAGCAACAATGTAGATACACCTGAAGAATCATTTAGTGAAAGCGCTTGTACTAATAAACA
>NC_056741.1:1390925987-1390970987 GCF_019279795.1 Protopterus annectens
ACTAACCTACAAACCTATGAACACCCTTAAGAAAATTAATATCATTGATCAACAAATCAATTTACACAGTACAAAAACATTTTTTTTTTGCTGATTTAGATAAAATGAGTTTAGATAACTTGTGTTTAGGTAAATTGGATTTCGATAAAATTACACCCATGTATATATGTGTATATGTGTATGTGCATATATTTATTGATGAGTTTCCATGGGGCAGCACACATATCTCATTAGCAAATTGTATAAATTAAAATTAATAAATATTATGCATACCTAAAACTAGACCTCCACATACAGCAGATATTACATTTACATTTAAGACTTTCCATTAGAAAAGATAGGAGATTTGTTTTATTTTATCTTTTATACTTGCAAGATAAAAAATGTTTTTGTTTTTTTTTTTTTGTTTTTTTATTTTATTTTATTTTATTGTACATTTGTTAACCGGGATGGTTCAACTGGACAAGGTTCATTTACAGCGGAGGCCCGGGGAGAAAAGCTCCACATAATTAACAAAATGATAATATTATACAAAAGGAAAACAGAGTCATCATAACAGCATTTGAGGAAAAGAAAAAAAGAAAAAAAAAACAATAGAAAAAAAACATTTAAGAAAATTTACATATATACATTTTGTTAGTTGTGAATGGGACAAAAATCAACTACAAAATCACATATCAAGGATAAGGGATACCATTTATCAATACCATGTTTACAGAGGGTCTAAAGTAGGAAAGAAAGAAAAAGATGGAGAAAGCATATTGTAGGATTATGTGGCACATGGACAAAGCTATGAACTTATAAAATGAGACTTAAGAAAGTTTTTGAATTGTGTAGCATTTAATGCAGAAGTCACAGAAATTGGGAGGTTATTCCAACTTTTAGCTATAGTGTGTGAAAATAGAGCTTTCCCTGCAGTGTTGCTGGTTGAGGAGATAGAGAAGAGTGATTTGATGGCAGAGCAGAGTGGACAATTTGCTGTATAGTGAGTCAGTAATTGCCTTAGTGCTGGAGTTTTGTCAGGATGTTTTAGAATGTTACATGCAATGACTAGTTGGTGGAAAGTTAGTAGCTGTGGGAGTTCAAGCCAGTGAAGTTTCCTTATAGGTATACAATGATGGGTTCTAAAGGTGGAGTTATTAGCAAACCTGGCAATTGTGTTATAAAAAGGCTCAAGTTTGTCAAGGTCAGATTTTCTGACATGGGTCAGTATTGGTGCTGCATACATTAATGTGGACAGAAGGTGAGTTTGGGCTAGGGTGACCCAAGCCTGATCTGACAGAAGGTTTTTATGTCTATATAGGGTACCCATTTTTTGTGTACCTTTTTGATAGTTTGAGGGATATGGATGTCAAAGTGGGGGTTATTGTCTATTTCAACGCCAAGGAGTTTGTTATGGGGTGAGGGTGAAATGACATTACCATTTTTGGAAGAAAGAGAGAAGGAGAGAGGAGAGGTTTTTGATTTGTTAGGGGTAAATAGGAGTAATTTAGTTTTATTGGGATTTAGGATATGTTGGATATTTGTGATCCAACTTTCCACTGAGGTAAAGGATTCCTGGGTGAGTTGCTGTAGAGTGGTAAGAGATGGGGCTGAGCAGATTAGGGTCGAATCATCTGCATATTGTATGAGTGAGGCGTTCAGGGTAGAGGTATGAAGATTATTGGTGAAGATGGAAAGCAGAAGTGGACTCAATATAGAACCTTGAGGTATACCTATGGTGGTTGGAAGTAAAGGTGATAGAACACCCTGCTGTTGGACAGATTGTTGTCTGTCAGATAGATAGTTTTAAACCAGGCAATAGTGTCAGGGGAAAAGGATAAAGAGGTTAGTGTATCTATTAGTATGGAGTGAGAAACCATGTCAAATGCTTTAGAGAGGTCCAGGAATATAGCAGATATGAAATTGTTATTATTTCTATGTTGGTTAACCAGATTCGTAAAAGAGAAGAGAGTGGTAGTTGTGCTGTGGTGTGGGTGGAAGCCATGTTGTGTAGAGGAGAGGAGATTGTCTGTATTTAGGAAATGCATGACCTTAGAGTGAATACATTTCTCAAGTATCTTTGATAAAGGAGACAAAATGAGAAATCATAGGAATTGCCACCTTTATGAAGGGGAATAATGTATGAGATTTTCCACAGTTGAGGGATATAGGCTTCCTGTATGGAGAGGTTGATAAGGATTGAGACAGGGTAGGATAAGGTGTCAATGGCCATTTTTAGGAAATTAGCTGGCATAACATCTGCTGCAAGAGTAGTGGGTTTTAGTCTTGAGAGAGATTTTTTATTGCAGAGGTTGGGACAGGTGAGAGCGTAAAGGAAGGTTTTTTTAGGAGTTGTTATTGGCATGGATGAATAGCTACTTTTAGATAGTTGGGTGGATAGGTAGGTACTAGGCTATCTACCCGAAGGCATTTATAAACCTAGCCAGAATGTGTTGGCTTTCGCCGCCCCCTTAGATTAGTTCCCTGTGCCTCTGTCCAGCAGAGCCACTGAAGTGATCCCAGAGGTAAACTTTCTGTTTCCCATCCACTCGTATTTAGTGATTTAATGGATTCAGTAAAGTGATGATTGAATTGGGAGGCTATGTTTCTATTTGTATTGGTGTAGGTGGGAGCTGGTGTGGTGGTTTTGCCAGGTTTTATTAGGGAGTTAATTGCATGCCAGAACTTTTGGGGGTCTTTAGAGTGTTTGTTTTGGATACCTAGGAAGTAGTTTGTTTATCAAGCTTTGTTTGTTTTTTGGCCTGATTCCTAAGTTGTTGATAGATTTGTTTGGATAGACTAGTGTTATCCTTCTTCCAGGTTTCCCATGCCTTATCTCTGGACTTTAATAAGGCTCTAGTGGACTTACTAAGCCACTGAGCATACTGTACAAAACACCAAAAATCCACAAACAACGAACTGTGAAACTGGAACGGAACACAATAAAAGTCGGCCAAAAAGAGTTAGTGCTATTTATTGTAAGTTACACTTTCGGCTAGGGCAATGCCTAGCCTTCTTCAGACAAACAGTTAAAATATGATAAACCAATGCCTTTTATCTAATAAAGTTAGTGTTGTCATCAATTAAGCAATGTGGTTAGTAACCATAACAACATATTATCGCAGCCTACTTTTATATAACAAATTGTAACTCGTTAACTTATACAACAGGAAAAAATAAAACAATGTGCAGTCCTATCTCATCTTGTGTTTAAAAACACATTTTAATGTGTGCACATATTAAAAACTAAGTTGTACCAATTTAATAACAACATACTCTGCTTAAAATACCTAATAAAATTCATACTAAATAAGTTAAATTCATAAAAATACTTATGAATCCCCTGGTTCTCCATTGTGTGAAAAGGACTAAAAAAGTACCTAATTACACAAACGCTCCATAAACAAACCTTTAATTCCTGGTTAGACTATTGTGCACAAAAACTTTATATATTTATGTTGTTTTCAATTTTTATCTATTCAAAGTTAGAAGTTTTAACAGGCTTTTAATGGAAATACTATCATTAATCCCTGGGGGCATGTGAGCCCTCGTTCGCACTTGCCACTTCAGTTCGTCTATTTCGAGCAAAATCTGCCAGGGATCCCCTTGAATATTCTTAGTTCTCTGTTGTAAAACTGTGAACCTGAAGGTGTGTGCGGGAAATTCAGAGCAGTGCTTTGCTAAGGCATTGTTAAAGTCTTTCTTCTTTATTGCATAACAATGCTCATATATTCGCTGCCTAAAGCGTCTCTCCGTTTTCCCAATATAAAACACATTACATGAGTCACAACAGGCAGCGTAAGTCACACCTTTAGATTCAAAGTTACATTTTCCTTTTATTTTATATGTGTTATGGTTCAAAACCACCTGGTTGCCAACTAGAATATGTTTACATTGTGGACATGAACCACATTTGGACGTCCCATTAATTCTCCCATAAGAATTCCTGCTGTTAATGTTGTTCTCTAAAATGGCTTTAAGATTTTGACCACGTCTGTATACTATTCTGGGGCTAGAACCCAGAGTTCTAGAAATGGGATTATTTAGTATGAATTTTATTAGGTATTTTAAGCAGAGTATGTTGTTATTAAATTGGTACAACTTAGTTTTTAATATGTACACACATTAAAATGTGTTTTTAAACACAAGATGAGATAGGACTGCACACTGTTTTATTTTTTCCTGTTGTATAAGTTAACGAGTTACAATTTGTTATATAAAAGTAGGCTGCAATAATATGTTGTTATGGTTACTAACCACATTGCTTAATTGATGACATCACTAACTTTATTAGATAAAAGGCATTGGTTTATCATATTTTAACTGTTTGTCTGAAGAAGGCTAGGCATTGCCCTAGCCGAAAGTGTAACTTACAATAAATAGCACTAACTCTTTTTGGCCGACTTTTATTGTGTTCTGTTCCAGTTTCACTGAGCATACTGTAGTTTAGCTCTAAGTTTTCTTATGGGGGCTACTAAATTAAGGATATTAGTAAGAGTACTATTAAAGTAGTGAACTGCTTGGTCTAAGTCAAGGATGAATAATGGTTCCCAGTTACATTTTTTTAAAGTAGTGGTAAGATCTTGTGGGTTTACATTGTGATCATCTTTAACTAGTCTATACACTATGGGTTTGGGTAAGTTTGTGCATTTCTGTAGGAGGAATGTTGGAAGGTGGTCACTAAATCCTTCTGGTAGACAACCTATTTGGTCATTATGTTCAGGGCAGTTTACCAGTGTCTAATCTAGTATAGATTCCTTTTGGGATTTTTAATCTGCTCTAGTGGGTTCATGAATGAGTTGAAAGAATCCGTATAGGTTAATGTGGTTAGTGGGGGTTTTGGAGTTGCAGGCTAGCCAATCAGTATTTAGGTCACCTAGTAAAATAGTCTCTTGTAGGAGGTTATCCCTTGTCCATTGTAGAATTTCCTCAATTGTTGTTAGAGAGTTATTACCTGGAGGGATATAAGCACAAAGAAGATTGATGCTCTTTTTCTTGTTTTGCTGTAGCACAGAGCCTAAGGTCTCAGCAGTATGAAATTTAGGTAGAGGAGTTTGTAGAGGTAAGTGTGTTTTTATAGAGAACTGCAACACCCCCTCCCTGCAATTCCCACTCTATCTAGTCTTAGGATATTATATCCTGGAGGGATCCTAGAGATCTCCGTTGCTTATTTTAAAGCTGTCTCGCTATGTTAAACCCATTTAACATAGCGAAACAGTAAAAAGCAACGGAGATTTTGCTTTCTCCATTGCTTTTGACCACAGCTCTGATGTACTGCGTAGGCATGCGCAGTACATCAGAACTGCCGCGGATACCAGACAGCTGCGGAAGGGCAGCAAAGAGGCATTATACAATGCCATTATTTAAGAAAAGTGATTATTTCTTTTCTTAAATAATGTCATAGTATAATAGAAATAACCCACTTCTGGGTGTGGGTAATGCGGGATTTACCCACGGTTGTCTTTGTTTGGTCCCTCGGGACCAAACCACGACAATCGTGGGTAAATCCCGCATTACCCACACCCAGGCGTGGGTTATTGCTATATTAATCCACTAAGCCGCTTGGTTCCTTTCTCGCGACGCTAACACTAGACCATGCTAACAGTATACAGTATGATTTAGAAACCTCACGCTAAGCATTTCCA
Source organism: Protopterus annectens (assembly GCF_019279795.1). Classification (NCBI taxonomy): domain Eukaryota; kingdom Metazoa; phylum Chordata; order Ceratodontiformes; family Protopteridae; genus Protopterus; species Protopterus annectens. The sequence goes on from NC_056741.1 coordinate 1,390,931,615, forward strand.
TTTAATATGCAGTTATATCAGTTTACCAGTGAAAACGGCAATTATGCCTATGTTCCCCTATGCCCCAAGTACATTATACATCCACCTTTCTAATGCAGCAGACTGATCAGCAGTATTTATGGATATGAACTGTTTAAGACAATTACTGTACAGTTGCATTTTACATCAAAAACCATAAAATCAGTTGCACTTAGTTTATTCTATTAAAAAACAGCTGCAGTTAAATAGATGAACGGTCTTACCGCCACACAATGGGTTCCGCAAGCACTAGCAACTTGGGTGATTTGAAAAAAATGGCGCAAGATAGGGAGCTTAAAAAGCCTTGCTTTCGTAGTTAGGACTACTATGGAAACAATGTCCTGAATGGTGTATCCATCGCCTCGTGGTTCCAGCTAGACACCACAAGTCTGTAGAGACAATCTGTGAGCTCTATTCAAAGGAGAGAAAGAAAAGCAGAATAAATGGGGTAAGTTCAGAGTATCTGCTTCACTTGGAATTACATTTGTTTGTCCCTGTATTAATTTCTGGTTGGGGAGTTATACGGGAATCCTAATCTGATAATGCTAGTGCTGCGATCTCCCGAGCAGCACTAGCTGTATTTTTCATATTTTCATTCATTTTAAAAAATCGTTCTCTTTAGAGACAATCACACAATGGACAACTTTTGTACTTTCAGTGCCCTGCTTTGTTTAATTTATTTTATTTTGTTTTATTTTACTTTATTTATTTTTAAATGAGACAATCACACAATGGACAACTTTTGTACTTTCAGTGCCCTGCTTTGTTTAATTTATTTTATTTTGTTTTATTTTACTTTATTTATTTTTAAATGAGATAGTGCACTGATCACAACTGACCATAAGCACAGGCGATATAAATCAAAATAAATATACATTGTATTTTCTGTAAGTTTTATGGTTAGAAGTGAAAATATTTCCTGGATAAGTAGTTTAAAGAGTTGTGCACCAAGTAGGAGGTACATCCTCTGTTTATCGGGGAGTCACTTTGCTTTGAATTGATTGAGGCAGTGGGGTTCTTTGGGAGGGAAATTGGTTATGAAATGACAGAGATTATTAACAATGGTTTAGAGGGTATTAGAATTTCTTTTTGGGGTTTCTAAAATGATAGCAAGTCCATATTCAAGTTGAGATAGAACTACTCCTTCCCTTCTAGTCAACCCAGCTAGATAACTGAAATATAGAGAGATTTTACTTACTTAGAATAGGAGTGAGTTCATTTGATTCGTTGTTTTTTTTTTTTTTTTCGTGTGTAGATGGAAATTAGGTTTTAGTCAAGCCATATTCATAGATGTTTGAAGGAGGAGATTGTTTCAAGGATGATTTAATTTAAGTCTGAGATCTGCATGATTTGTGAAGGGTGTGTAAGAGTTTTGGGGGATTGCAAACAACAAGGTTTTGGTTTTGTGAGGATTTAGTATTCATTTGTGCTATATAAGCCATTTGTGGAGTAAGTGTACATCTGACTGAAGATGAGACTGAATCTGTGTGACAGTAGATGAAGATATGTAGATAACCACGTAATCTGCATTTTAGATAAGAAGAAGGTGGGGAAGGTCATCAGGGGGTTGCTGATAAATGTGGAGAACAGCAGAGGGGCAAGTTTGGAACCTTGAGGGATTCTTGTATGTAAAGAAGCTTTGTCAGAGACTAAGGATCCTATTGTTATTTTAAAATATCTGTTTGAGGGGAAGTCTTTCAACCAGCGAGGTGTGTATAAGCTGAAACCTATTTCAGTGAGTTTATCAACGAAGTGAATGTAGTCTATGAGGTCGAAGACTTTTTTTGAGGTTTACAGGAGTGCATCTGTGAGGTTCCCTTTATAGCAGCATATCATCTGTTTGAGTCCAGAGTGCTGCAATGGTACTATGGTCTCACCAGAAACCATGTTGTTTTTGGACAGTTGGACAGTAGATGATATTGCTGGATATAAGTAGCTATTTTTTGTATTTATACAATTTTGTCAAGGATTTTACCTAGGTTGGGGAGAATGGGTAGAGGGTAAAACAGGAGGTGTTTTCAGGGTATGGCTCTCTTGGAAGTGTTCACCTGTCTTGGAAGTGGTTGACCTGTGTAGTCTTCTAGATAAGGGGCATGATATTGTTGGACAAACAAAAGTTGTAGATGAGGGTAAGAAAGTGAAAGATGATCCATGCAGTGGTAAATGAACCTTGTGATGAGGTTTTCAGCACCAGAAGCATGTGTTTCAGAAATGAAGAGACTTCCTTATGAGTTATACATTTAATTTATCCAGGAACATATTAAGTACCCTGAGTTGGACATATGTTTCAGAGCTAAGGTATCCCCTGTCAGATGCTGTAAGGTCCCTGTAGCCAGCATACCTAAGGCAATACCTATTTGCAGGTGATGTATGTAGTTGGCTTTTCTTTCAGAAGTTCCTTCATAAATCACAGTGTCCACAGAATCAGTAAGGCTATTGTAGGTCAGTCACACTCATCACGTTGTGAGGGAAACTTCATTAAACTATCAGATTTCCAAACTGGAGACAAAAGAAGACTACAAAAGCTAAGGAAAGTCGGCAGCCTGAAACCGAATACTTGACCAAACAGCTGAATCTAGATCATAGCTCATATGTTGTTTGCAGGAAAGATGGAAAGTTGTATACAAGGAATAACAGACATTTGTATAAGACAAATGCATTGAAATTCCAGGAAGAAGAGCAACTGAAAGTGTTACAGCCAGTACTGTTCCATGAAAATAGACTGTTAGAACTGTGATAGCCGCACAAGGTAGTTGGGATCCTATGAGACACTGCCAAAAATGTGAACAGAGTGAGCGATGTTCAGAAGAAATAGCTGAAATCAGCTTCCATCTCCACCCCACTCAGTTCACAAACAAGCGGGCTTACAGGTAAGCTTTCCTTGTCCTCTAGGCTGAGACAGTAGAGATACCAAAATGATGCTCCAACCATTTATTGATTGAACAGACATTTCTGATGTCAAAACATAATAACCACATAACCACATCATAACACCTTTTATAACTTTTGTAACAGGCACAGACTCATCTAATTATGTGTCCATCTATAGCAAGAAATGTCTTAAAGAGAAGATCAGATATCCAGAGCAAATGGTATAATTTAACATTCTAGACATGGAAGACTACTAAAGAAACTAGACAGATACATGTGCTGTTAAGAACCCTGCATGCCCTTAGCAAATGGTTACTGCAGTCTGGTAATGTTCAGCTCAACCCAGGCCAGACAGATTTCCTAATGTCTAACAACATGTTAAATGCATTCACAATAAACAAACCAGGTGTCAAGTTTTATAAAACTAAATCTGACAGCTAGTGAATGCATCTAAACATACTTAGGATCAACAACAACAAACCTGACTTAGAAGCTTATCTTTTTCTGTTGAACACATACTCTTTTTCCAAAACCGAGCTCAAACCCTGCATTCAGAATGATGAATTAAAGATGCATGACCACACTATTTATAGAAAAAATGACTTGAAGAGTTGATATATTGGTTAATATCATATTAACACTGATGAAAACCAACTTCCAGATTTATTGAATGTAAAGGATATTGCCTCTGTTCATACTGGTGGTAATAAGTCACATAAAGTAGCCTGAATATACTTTAAAACAAACAATGAAAATCAATAAACAAAGCAAATACATAAACAAATACAACAGCTTCATGATCTGAAAACTTTAATACTGATAAGGTAGTCCTATTTCAAGAGTTTAACATCACCTAACAAAACTCAATATGAGTATCTTGGTGACTGCAGAAACAAGAAAATAACTATATATTGTGATTCTACTGCACTTTTTAAACTGTATTTATCGAATTGCTGCATTATTTCTGCTTTTTCTGTTTGTGACTGAATCATTTTCTGCACTTGATTTCAACTGTACTGTTAACCTAGACAGCATAGTCTAGATTCAGACCTGCTGAATCTAGCCTGTCATTGATACACTTGAGCACTGAACCAGCCATCTTACATTAAGAAGGGCTCCCCTGCACTGCTGTGGCAGAAGAGTCTGGATCCAGCCTTGTCTGAGCTGGGGATTGCTGGAGGAAGGTTCATTGTGTGCTTTCCTATTGGTAGATTAGCTTAAATGTGTTTATTTGCACCTGTATTTATGCCTTGTATTTGAGTGCTGCTATATATAAAGGATGACACACCAATCTTTCATCCTGCTTTGTTCAGTTTCAAAACATGTGACCTTAGTCTGTCTGTTGTTTTAATCCGTCTAATATCATGCTTCAGTCAGCAGAACCCACTCACACACACACTCCCAAATGTCTTCATTTATGTCAACAATTCCTTAAAAACATTCCACTCTATCAGCTATAGTTCTTTGGAAGACCTCTGAGCCAAACAACATGTCGAAAGGGAGTTGCAGAATTCTATGTATGTCCCATGGTATGTCAAAAATGTATAGATTTGAATTAACCTAGCCTAGTTTAATTTGACTTAATCCCTGATTAGCAGAGCATTGAAAAGAATTTTGCATTAGGCACAGTAGCAATCATTTCTTCTTCTTTTTTTTTAATTTCTCCAAGTCTTCTGAGGTTTCTAATACTATGATGGGAATGGACCCCATTCCTAAGTCAAAGTACAATTAAAGTTCATGAAATTAGTATTGTTTCAGTCTTTGATTAAAGTTCATGAAATTAGTATTGTTTCGGTCTTTGATGTCAGTCAGAAGTGCTCTTCGCAGCACCCACAATGGGCCCAGTAATGACTCCTTCTGCAATTCGTATGGGGTTACATGTATTGGTAACATATCCAAATACGATCGTAGATTTGTTTTTATAAGACCCATTGCTCCTACTACTATTAGAACTGTCTGGGTATCTTTCTTCCATGTTGCTCTCATTTCTGCCTGCAAATCCTGATATTTTATGACTTTGTGTCTCTCTGTACACAAGACACTGTAGTCACTGGGTATGGCGATTTCAATGATCAATGCTACTTTTGTCTTCTTTTCATGGCAACTATATCTGGTTCTCTAGCATATATCTTTTGAACTGTTGGTAATGAGTGATCCCATGTGAAGTAGACTTCATCATTTTCTACAATGCTTTGTGGCTCATGTTTCCAGTGTTTTTCAGCCACTTCAGTACCTTAATGTTTGCACATGCCCCAGGTCAACAGTCTTGCCACATTATTATGCCGTTCAGTATACAGTCCTTCTGCCATTAGTATGTCACAACCAGCAACAAGGTGTGCAACTGTTTCCACTTCTGTTTTACAAAACCTACATTTGTCTGTTTCTCCCACATTCAATGGGCCTTGTAAACCAACATGTACGTAGCCAACTATCTTGGGCCGCCAATATTAACTTTTCATTTCTTGGCTTGAATTTGCCTCTCCTTAACCATTCCTGCATTTGATCCTGATCAACATGAGGTTCTTCCAGAAGTTTTCTATACTTGCGACTATATTTATGCATTTTTCCACATTTCTTGCCTTCTCATCTGGTCCTTCACCTTATATTCTTTCTTTTGCTTTTTAGCACATTCAGTTTCTGCCTGATTTTTATCTACTTCTGGTTTGATTTCCATTCCTGCTTAACGTCGATATTCTTCTGCTAGACTAAGCAGAGAAGTCATCTTAGATTTATTCTCCTCTTGTTTCAAAACTTTCACTACATTTGGATCTTGTGAGGTCAGTAGATATGTGTGCAGTCCCATGACTGCAGATCTATACATATAGTCAATTTCAAGGAGGCCCATCCCTCCTTCAGAACAAGGACTACATAGTCTTGGTATGCACTGAATTTTATAAATCATTTAGTGAGCATGAAGCATCCTTCTTGTTTTCCTGTCTAATCTAGCCAACACATTTTGGGGCCAGGCAGTCACTCCAAAACTGTAAGTTAGGACAGAAACAGCAAATTGGTTTATAGCTTGAATTTTGTTCCTATATGTCAAAGCTGTTTTCAGGATTAATTTAAGTTTTCTAAAGTATTCCTTACTAAGTTTTATTTGCATTTGTTCATGATTTTTTGTTGCTCCTTTATCAATTCCCAAATATTTATATACTCCCTGTTGCTCAAGTTCTTTTACATCACATTCTTGTCACAAACTGATGTTTTCTTGGTGCTGCAGCTTTCCTGCTTTAAAGTTTGCTTTTGCACATTTATCAAGACCAAATAACAATCTTATCTTCTTCTTTTTCCAGCTTTTTCCCGGTTAGGGGTCGCCTCAGTGGATCACCTGTCCACTCATGATTAGCAGTGGAGTTTTATGGTGTCAAGTTGCCAGCCCGGCGCCCAACCTTCCACAGAAGACACACACACACACACACACAACTAGGGCCAATTCAGAGTATCCAATTCACCTACAGCATGTCTTTGGGATGTGGGAGGAAACCGGAGCACCCAGTGGAAACCCAAACGACCACAGGGAGGACATGCAGACTCCACACAGAAGGCACCCCAGCCAGGGATTGAACTGGAGAACCTCTTGCTGTGAGGCAGCAATGCTAACTGCTGCACCACCATGGTCACCCTCAAATGACAAATGACAATCTTATATCATCTGAAAAAGTTCTGACTACTTGCAGTTGTGCTTTCAGTTCATCTGATGAGCTATACAGTTTTAAATCATCAACAAAGAGAAGATGAGAAGTCTTTACACTTTGCTGTTTTCTCTGAGCCAAATTATAGCCATGGCATAAGCTGTTAAGTAAACAGCTTAATGGGTCAAGGGCAAGCCAGAATAGCAGCAGTGACAGAGATTCACCCTGGAATATCCCCCTTTGAATTTTTATTCCTGGGATAATAATTTGTCCCTTGTTATGGCTTAATTGCAAAGTGGTCTGCCACTGTTTCATGGTCACTGCATTGTAGTCGATCAGTGTAGGGTGTATCTTATACATTTGTAAGCACTCTTTTATCCATGAATGTGGAATACTATCAAATGCATTTTTGTAGTCACTCCATACCATACTTAGATTCTTCTCCTTTTTACAGTTCTCCACTATGACTGTATTTAACAACAAATGATCCTTTGTTCCATATGACTTTCTTTTATTGCACTTTTATTCTTTCACCGTAATTGAGTTTTCTTCTAAATAACTATAAACTCTGTCAGCGTCAATTCCATTGTATAGTTTATAAGTCATCAGAAGGCAAGTTATTGGTCTATAATTTTTAGGGTAGCTTGCAGGTTCACTCTTAAGTAGGAGCATTGTTTTTCCTGTTGGTGTCTGTTCGGGGTGCTGTGCCATATAAATAGTTCTTACTCATGGCTAAATCTTCGTGCAAAGATGTTAATACTTTTAACCAGTAGTTAGGTACTGCATGTGGGCCTGAGGTTTTCCAGTCAGAGGCTTTTCTTAACTTTGTTTCAATCTCTCTGGCTGTTACTTCATCCCATTTCATATCCTGTACCTTTAAACTTCTTATTCTTTCGTTTACTTCTTCATTTAGCATCTATGTTATGTTCCACAGGATCTTCATAAATACTTCTCCTAAATACATCTATTTCTTATTTTTTTGGTGGTGTTTCTATTCCTTTTACCTTGTTTCCCAGTTCTCTATAAAACTTTTTTGGGTCATCACTGAATTACTTATTTTGTACTTTTCCTTTATATTTATCTGCATCTCTTCTAATTTTTCTGTCTGTGCTGAGATTTTTAGCTTCTTATTTGTGATAGTGCATGATAGATCCTGATCTGTTCTAATAATGCACATTGCTTTTATCACATCTATCTTTCTAAGTATTTTTGTTGATCTATTCCCTCTTCTGTATTCTTCTAACAGTGACACTTCTTGTGTTCTGTCTATAATGGGTAAAGTTCCCTTAGACTCCATCTGTTAAGATCTTGAGGTCCGTGCAAATTTTGACTCCATCTGTTAAGGTCTTGTGGTCTACGCAAATTCTGACTTTGTCTTGGCAGAAATAGTTATTGTTAACTCATTCTATAGATTCATGTTGTTTATTAAATAATCCCTAGATGTTCCATAAATTTATAAGCATTTGTATGCTATGTGTCAGGCAATACAGGTATTCTGAGTGGTGGATAGGTCACTGACACAGCTACTCTGACAATCCTGTGCAGTATTTTGCCTCAAGAATCCAAATCCTCAAATAAATCAGAACTGTTTATAGAACATCAGTCTTAGCTTAAATGTACTACCCAATGTGCATCTGCATTTGCAGTGATGATCAAAGCATAATATATATTTTTAATTCTGATGCTTCTCTGCAAATTCCAATTATTTCTGTACTATTTAGGCTTAGCTATGCACCTTTGTATACACTGATTATCTGCTCAAGTGCTCTGTGTACTTCTGTGAGTATATATATTATACTGACTGCCTCTGCAAATCTGTAAATCTTGCTGCCTGCAACTGTGAGTCAATGAGCATTCCTCTCTGTCACTCAATCTCTGCATTCTTCAGTCAATTCTGCTTCTATTTGTATAGCATTAATTTTGTTTATATTGACTTTGGACACATTATCTCTACTAAATATATTGACTTGTTTTAATTCAAAGTGCAGAATCAGCACTTAAAATAGAAGCCTGTAGGCCTTATTTTAAAAGCACATTTCAGATGGTTTTAACCCAATGGCTTCAGTTTATGGCATGAATAATGCAAATGTATACAAACAGACTCAATTAGCTTTTAATTCTGCACCAGACTCTTAAACGTAGATTCAAGCATTGTGTTCCACTCAGCTCCAGTATCAGCTTTAAGTGCAACAGATCTGCAGTCTGTGCAGTTTCCATGACTAAATTTATTTCCCAGACAAATCACCATGTTGGGAGTCTCTGCTTCTAATCTTGGATTTATTGTGTTGCAGCCCTTATTCCCAGCTTTACTCCACACAGAATTCATATAATCAATTTGCATAATTCTCAAGCACTTCAGATTTCTTATAATTGTCAGTCTCTAACTTATCATTCTCTTTTTCTAATTTTATTTTGTTTTAAATCACACCACTGCATAATTTTTCATTGTACCACACAATCAACAACAGATGTGATATTTTGCTTTACATTGCCTCTTTTCTTCTTTACAGCTAAATGCTTATACTAGTTATGATTCCCTGTTACTCTTGTGTTACTGGATACCATTTTTGGACTATGTGCTTTGCCGCCATATGTAGTCCTCTCAATTTTTTATTTTTGTTTTATTACTTTTTTTCCTTTGCTGTTTGTTCTCAATTTATGCTAAATTTTTTTTTGCTTTTTCTCATTTTCTGGGTCAGTTTTATACACTTACCTGCCATCAGTCAGTAATTTCGATGGCACATTTGACAATTAACTCATTTGACACAGATCAGTGAGTTTTTGAGCTAAGTGTGATACAGTCAACAGCCTGCATCTTACCTAGTCATTATATATACCACAAACAATTCTGTCTCTGATAGGCAAATCACAGAACTCCCACAATTTGCTTTCATGTTCCCTGTGTCTAATTATTCATATATGCATCAACAAATTTTTATGTCTCCTGTTTTCTGGTAAAAAAAAAAATCTGATATAGGGCAAGTTTCTTCTTTAATTCACAATATGCTAGAATTTTGTCTTCAGTACTGACAAACTGCTTTTTCTTTCCTCTTTTATAGCAAAATTATTAAATTCCTTGACATTCTTTTGCCTTTGATATGAGAAATATGGAATGCTTGAGTTTCTCAGGTTTGTCACAGAGACCATTTGCAGTGAGATATGGAAAATCTGTGCAGATTTGGGGCTTCAAGTTCTCTAACACATTTCCACACGGATTCAGAACAATATATGGTTGAATCATTGTTATTCCAAGTCAAAAATTAAGTAATATTACCAAAATGTTAGAGGTTGGTAAAATGAACTTAAGGCTTGCACCAGGGTAAAGCAAATAGCATGAAGCAGACTGTTTAAGAAAACAAAATAACAGAGATTATTTGTTACTGAATGCAAGATATTTGTTATTAAAAATAAATATCTCTTAAACAGGGATAGATGGAGGAAATGTGATGTAAGGCTATGGTATATGTAGTCAGTTACAAAGAAAATGGCTGTTTCTGCCATTATGAAACAGTTGCTGTCAGTTCCTTCTCTTTTGACAAAAATTTGGTTTTGACTTCCCAGATTCAAATTGTGAGCAAGGTATTTCTGCAGTATGTTCAAAAGTAAGCATAGGGCTAGTGAATGAACAGGCATAAGACAAACATTCTGCTGTCTCAATGGTTAACTCATAAGTGCCCAAACCCCTTTAATCACATGACTTACTTCCTCATGTTGCATTACTCTTCAATGTATACTGCCAACAAGACATAGCTTTTATTATGACTGGTCAGCTCTGTCTTGCCCTTCCAGTTGCTTAATTATTGAACTAAATCCATCGAAAAATTCACTATCACTGATATCTGTGGTAGCAACTGAGTGATTATTAAGAATAGAGACACATTTACATACAATTCCATACTCGCAAAAATAGATTACATACTGGATCAGATTCCAAACGACTTGCTCTCAGTGTAAGTGACTTAATCTGGGGTATTACACCTGAGTAAATCACTTGCACTGAGATAAGATCTTTTAGAATCTGGCTTTAGATGTAAGCCTTTTTACAGAGAGGCCTTACTCTGAAGTACGTCACTAACACTGAGAGGAACTCTTTCAGAATCAGGCTGGCTTACACCAGAGTAAGTCACTTACACCGAGAGCAACTCTTTTGGAATCTGGCCCACAGTCCAGTGTTCTTTACAATCATCAAAGATTATTCCTAATGCAAAAATAGGCTAAAGACTGCACAAAATTAAGGCATATTAAATTTCCTGCCCACCATACATGGGACAACTGATCTGTTTACTAATATTCTGCCAGACTTGCTAAGTAAGCATCACAAAAGGATATGTGAGACAATGTCAGTTGTCTTTCATGGATAAGTCCATTACCTAGGCAGTTTATTATTCTCAGATATAATGTCTCTGGAACTTTAAAAGCTTAAGGGGGTAATGTCTAACCACTAAAAAATAAATGAAAATGGAAATCAATCTAGCAAAGCAAAAATATTACCTCACTACAGTGTAAAAGTCTGGAATGCACTGATAATGCTGAAAAGAGATAAACAGTTTATAAATACTGTTGTGCTAACCCTTTTTGCCTTCCTACACATCGAGATAGAGCTTCTAAAACTACTGCTGAATCCTGCTATACAACTTTCTGGGATAGTAGTGAGAAACAAGATATACATATTCACCTTTCTATTTACAGCAATTCATGTTATCAAGTGCCTGCCACCTCCAATTAAAGATCATGCTTTCTGTTCAGCAGGCAGTCTCCAGTGAATTCTCTGGGTTTAAATGAGTTCTTTTATTTCACTGATTTCCAGGTGAAGCCTTTTTTATTTGTTTTGTGGTACAGTTCTTGTAGTAAGAAGTTGTTTCTCTAGTGCTATCCAAATAATGTCCAGATTTTCAGCCTCGTCATATGCTTTCCTTGACATATGTAATGTTAATCACCTCAACCTATAAGACAGATTATCTGAAGGGTGTCAAGCACTTAGTCACCAGTTCTGAGTTTGGAAAAGAACATAGTAAGAAAGAGGACACTGTTGACAATATCCAACATGGCAGGAGTTTCTCCTGTGAGGGTACTGCATCCCACCCTTCTGATTCTTTTTCACAGTCATGAATGGAGTTGGAATTTTCTTTCTTCTCACATCAAAACAATCAAATATCCCTCTTGCACCATGAGGTAGGTGACTATGTGACTCCACTAAAAACAACTAGTTTCAGGGATTTCCCCAGGGGTGGAATTGTAGATCTACTTTTGCAGAATCTGTTTTCTGGATAGTATTCTTTGTTTCATGAATAACTTGCACAGTGGCGTGGTCTATGCCACGTCTAACACGAAGAATCAAAGATGATATTTGGTCTACTTTGCCTTATATCTCAGAGAATTTGTCCTGTTTTTTACCTAAGTTCATCCATCTGAGTTTGTGGTAAGGGAAGCATCCCATTGCACTATCCTTGATGGTTCCATGACAACAGAATGGAGATTGCATGTAAATGTCTTGGTGTACCACACAGTTACATAAGTAATAGCCAAAATCTAATCCCTCATTGAAAAAGTGGCCATGCACTTCATGGCCATCCTGAAACGTAGCATTCAGGTACATAATAAAGAGGCAAAAATTTGTGAGCCACTCTGTACAGAGTCACCTAGATTATAGGCAAGCACTCCAGTGATGTTACTGTTCCCCTCTAGCCAGTGCAACCTGGTAGGCACATAGTGCAAACTATCTTAGATACATAATTATAAAGATGGACTGATTACTTTGCCAGACTGTAAACATACGTCTTGAGTTTCTACAATTATCCTACACATCTTCCCTTACCCATGTAAATATCACAAGCAAATTCCATACTTTACAAAAAATACCGACATAATGTTTCTAGAATGAAATTACCACAACTGTTGGCAAAGTATGGTTCAAATAAAATAAACAGGTTCTGATACTCAATGGCGAATTTTTTTGAACTTATTTACTCTAAAATTCGAAAGTTCTTCAAACTGCTAACACAAGACATGCTTTGAGTATTATTTCTTTTAGAGTTTTTTGTCAGGGTAAGCTCTTACTTTCTGGAGATATACTTTTGATGAATAATATCAACTTCTTTGAAAACATGATTATTTTTCCAGCTCTATTTTATCCTGTTTTACTTGACTTAGATGGTATGTCCTCAGTCAGGAGTTCATTATGTTTAATATGTTCCACGAGTCAGATTTAGTGGTTCATTGTGAATATCTTCTGCATTTCACACTTCAACAGACCCTTTGGTGCCTTCAGATGTGTATAAACAATTTAAAGTATGCTAGTTATTGTGTCTTCCTTTAACTTTTTACAACCTGCCCTAAAATTTCAGCTGCATGTTGCATCTGTTTTTCTATGTCCACAAATTGTATGGTTTGGCCTTTTTCTGAGATTGTGGTGACTGCCTTATTCTAGCAGCTTCATTCCATCAGTACCTAATACTTCCTTAGCACTTCAGAGTTCTCCATCTCATTCCCATTTTCTGAGTTATTTGGCATCATTTCTGATAAGTCCCTCAGCTCACCTCATCACATCTCATTGTTGACATATTTTCCCTCAGCTTAGTCTTGAGTTTATGCAGTCTGCAGTGATGAACTCTTATACAAATATTATCATGATGTTCAAATGCCACAACTCCATCCTGGCCACTGGTGGCTCCAGGCCCTTTCCTCTCCATACTGTTAGCCCCTTTGTAGTATACCTCGTCTCCATTTCCAGATCTTCATTTGTAGTAAGAAGTTGTTTCTCTAGTGCCATCTAAATAATGTCCAAATTTTCAGCCTCATCAAATGCTTTCCTTGACATATGTAATGCTAGAATATGTTCTCCCACTACCACTCTCCTCATGAGTCCTTCTAGAGTGGGTAACTTATTGATAAAAAAACAACTACTTTACTTACAAATTGCTACTTACTAAAATTCTACTGTGATATTTTATTATTTTTTTCTTTATCTATATGTGCAACTGTTTCTTGCATTGAGAATGAAGCATTGTAATTTTGTGCAGCTACACTGCTATGTAGTTCTGAATGACAATAAAGGTTTCTTTGACTTTGACATTTTTGACTTTGAAAAGGAAAATTTTTAAGTCTATAACTATTTTGACTGAGGCAGTTACTTGTTCCGCTTAAAAAAACATCTCCATCATTATAATAAGGTATCTAAAATAGTTTATACGGTGTGCCTTATCAGTCTAATTAATGTTTTGTGCCAGAATGCATTTCACCTCCTAGGTATGAGAGGGATTCACTGCTTTCATTTTACATTCAGAAAGATCAGTCATATTATGACTCAGGTAGTAAAATCACACAAAAGTTGTCAGAAGTGATCAACAGCAGTAATTGGGTACCAGATGTGAACTCTAATAGCATCAGCAGACAATGGTACATCAATTTCAGAACAGAAGGAGATAGGTGTAACGCTATGTGATAGCTGCCTAATAACTTGGGCTGAGGCCTTAAATGCCAAGACAACAAAAATATGTCATAGTGGCAATCCTTGACTGGTTAAAGTAAAAAGAAATGGGTGGTCAGCCCATTACAGAAATACTTTATGAATATTTCATGTTATCAAAAAAGAAAAAAAGATTTCACACCACCATTCACATAGTAATTAAAAATTATCTTTTGTTTTGTGTTGATCAAAGCCTCCTTATATAAGGGGATTCACCCACTTTTCCCCATTTTGCTTAATATTACAACTCCCAGACAACTGCACCACTGAGTAATAAGAAACTCTCCTGTAGTGACCTCATTTAACAACATCATGAATCATGAAGTAAAAGTAGGATGCCTGAAACTATCTTAGACCTTAAAGTGTTTTGTAGGAACATTATGTTACGCTTATTATATGGTGATACTAACTTGGCAGATGTGCGATCCTGTGGTAATGCACATCACCCCAGCTTCAAGAAACTGAGTAATTTTGTCCCTAGTAATCATCCATTAGTTGAAGCATATTTGAAGCTCACAGAAGAGGATATTTTTAAATTATATGATAGTAGAGAGAATAATTCTAAGAGAAATTTTAAACAAAGTCTTTCTTATGAAGAAAGAAAAGCGCTTAGGGAGCTGCAAAATAATGATTCTATCATCATCAGACCAGCAAATAAAGGTGGTCTTGTTGTTGTGATGGATAAATCCCATTATTGTCGGTCCATGATTACAATGCTTGGTGACTGTAGTTATTATAGCAGGATCACAACTGAGGACGTACACAGGATCATTTTATCTGTGTTCAACAGTTTATCTGACGTTTTCTCTGGTCATCTTATTACTGAAGAAGTATTCACTTTTCTAAAAGTCACTAACCCCCTGATACCACTTATACAGGGTTTGCTGAAAATACATAAACACCCATCTGATCCACCAATGAGGCCCATTGTAGCAGGTGGGGGATGGGTCACAGAACCGTTGTCACTTTATGTTGAGAGGTTTCTGAGACTGGTTATTAGTTTAAATAAAGTGGTCTTAAGGGACTCAAAACAGTTTTTGTTAGATCTTTATGAATGCACAAAAGGTGTTCTTGACCTTGAAGATGTTATTTTTGTAAACTTTGATGTACAGTCCCTGTTCACAATGATCCCCAATGATTTAGGGATACAGTATGCCCATGAATACCTCTTGCTTCATAGTGATTTAACCTTGTTACAGGTGGATTTGATTTGTTATCTGTTGGAGATTGTCCTTGAGAATAATGCCTTCACCTTTGATGGTGAAATGTATATTCAGAAGCATGGCGTAGCTATGGGCACTTCGTGTGCCAATAGCTACGCCAATATGTTCCTTGCACACTGGAAAAATACTATTTTATTTGATAGAGAGGAATACAGAGCGCATGTTCTATTCTATCAATGTTTTGTTGATGATTTGTTTCTGTTGTGGAAAGGTAGTCTGGAAGATCTAAAGGGGTTTCACCAGATGATGAATGGTTTGACCAGTTGAAGTTTACCTTCAAGTGGTCATACACACGCATTGAATTCTTAGATCTTTTTGTAGAGAAATTACACAATTGTGCCATTAATACTGGTATTCATTGAAAAACATGTCATAGGAATGCTTTTCTGTTCAGGTCCAGTATGCATCCAGGATACATCTTTCGGAATTTAATTAAGGGACAAGGGATGAGGGCCTCCAGATTGAATCCTACTTTGGAGGGCTTCTTGGAAGAGATGAATAATCTAGAAGAGAGGTTACTGGCAAGGGGGTATGGACATGATGACATTAATCAACAGTGGAATAATCTAGACAGGTTAAGAACAACTAAAGCAAGCCCTTATTTTGGACCACCAGTTGAGACTAGTGTGCACGATGGTAGTGCACCTAAGTTTGATAAAGGTGGTGTCAGAATTCCCCTTTTTTATACTAGTGACCATAGAGAGGTCACTAACTTGTTTGCACAGTGTTTGTCCATCTCACAGGTTGATGAGGGCATTGGTGAGATTGTTGGTGACAAACCCAGGTTCTTATTTAAGAATAGAAAGAAACTGAAGAGGCTACTCTGATATGATAGAGGGTCTAGTACGATGGACACTGCTCCGGGCATTACCCCACCATGTGGCAATTGTAATTCTTGCTCTTTTATCAACACCTCTAGCACTTTTTATCACCCTGATCTACGTAGAGAGTTTAATTTTTATGCTCATGCGAATTGTATGACATCTAACGTAGTTTATTTAGCAGAGTGCGTTGTCTGTAACTCATTCTATGTAAGCAAGACCAACAGGGTTTTGCGTGATGGGATGAGAGAACATATTTATCATATCAAGAAGAGATCAGAACACAATGCACTCTCCAAACATGTTATAGATGTTGGGGGAACACATACGTTTAACTTCAGGGTAATAGAGACTATTTCCCCCAGTGTTAGGGAGGGTGGTATTATTAGCCATACAGAATATAGGGAAACACACTGGATTATCATGCTTCGAGCAGACAAGGGGAGAGGCTTAAATGAAAAAGCCTCTATTAAGCCCTTACTGAAGAAAAGAAGAATTCAGAAATGACTGTTTTTAGTAAACATGTTTTTTTATGCTTGTACAACCTTTTTATGATTGTATAACCTTGTTGTCCATATATATATATATATATATATATATATATATATATATATATATATATCTTTTATTGAGACATTTATATATTATTTATTTTTGTTTTGGTGTTCACATTTTTATTACATTATGCTTTTTTATGTAGAATGTAAGGATGCACAGTCGTGGATTATTACTAATGCTCGTGGTTGTGATGTGTTATGACTTGTTTCCTTTTAACACTGATTAATTCTTAATTGATGCATTTCTTCTATTGGATGTTGGTTTCTCTTATGTGTTTAAATAGAGTGTTTTTTCAGTATTTGTATAGGTCTGATAAAGCTTGATTGCGAAAGCGCTTACCTTTTGTTTGCTGCAATAAATACTACGTTCTATTATTTTTTACTGAAGGATTCAGAAACTGTGTTTTTCCTGCCTGGTCTTTCCGTTGTGATATTACTGTTCTTTATACATTCATTTCCATTATTTTCACAACGGAGTGTTTATCCCTTGGTCTGTATGTTATTTTCATTATATTCCAATAAGTTGTTTAATCTGTCAAAACAGTCATATATATGGGACATGTTCTCATGAAGGTCATACTTAAGTGTTTAATACATATCGAACAATTCAATAATCCAGACAGGTTTCAGCCTAACATGGCTTTCCTCAGTGGAACAAAAAAAAGTACAAACAGGAAATGATGCACAAATGCAGGTTTAAATAAGGTCCATAGACCAATGAGGTACTTCCAAAAGATTTTAGGCATGTCCATAATACTGCCTGAAAGAAAAACTGGAAGGAAAAATACAAACTAGAAAATAAAAAATAACAAGTAAAAAATAGATGATCCAAATAGCAAATATGGTAATAAAACATAAGTATGATAATACATTCAATATTGGATATATTAATTAGTTATAAATGATCATTTAAACCAGGAGAAAATAGTGCCCCTAGCTTGATAATCCAGTATTTCTCTTTTTGGTTGAGAATGGAATGCCATCCCTGTTTATTGGATCTGTCACCCAAAATTCTATCTACAATACAAAATTGAAATCTAGCAGTATGATGTTGTGTGTAGTGCCTGAACAGAGCGTTGGTTTCTCTTTTGGTTTGAATGTCACTACGATGTTCCGACATGCGTAATCTCAACACTCGTGATGTCTGACTCACATAAAATGAACCACATGTGCAAGTAGCAAGATATACCACCCAAACACTATTACAGTTGCCAAAAAATTTCATGTTAAAAATCCTGTCAGTGTTTTTACTGGAAAATTGTTTAGATGTGAATATAAATGGACATGATGAACAATGGCCGCATTGATAAGTGCCCCAAAGTTTGTCACCAGTCATCGTAAGTTGTTGATGTATAATGCCAAATGAACCCATCCTCTTATAATGTGAAAAAAATGAACTTAGTGTTCTCCCTCTACAGTAACCATATTGACAAGTGTTACCGACTAAGGAGGCAATATCCTCATTGGCAGTGAGGATGTTCCAATGTTTCATCATGGTATTTCTAATCAAATTGATGTTACGCCCATAGGTAGTAATAAACCGTAATCCTCCATCCTGTGCATCCCTATTTCTATCACAATATTTGAGAAGGGAAGTTCTGGTGGAAATGGTTGCAAAGTGACGTGCCAGCTGAATGTCAGGCTCCTTGTATCCCCTGGTTCTGAATCTGTTGGTTAGATCTTGTTATGATTCTTCAAAGTAATTTTCTGCAGAACAAATCATGCATATCCTGAGGAACTGGGATTTGGGTATGTTCCGGATGATGTGGCTAGGGTGCATACTAGTTGCATGTAATAAAGTATTGTATTGCGGGTATTTACAAAATGGTTTGCTTCGTAAAGTACCATCTGGGTTCCTGATGACTGTTACATCCAAAAAGATGATTTGATTTTGGTGATAAGTTGAAGTAAATTCAATACCCCATTTGTTATGGCTGAGGTATGACACAAATTCAGCCAAATATTCTTCATCGGAACGATGAATTTGAGATCTAGTCCCAACCCCTATTTCTAAATGTTGATAAAGTATACAATAGATGACCAAACGTACCTAAAAATAGGTAGTGTAAAAATAAGCCAAATAAAAGCTACAAGGCTATTAACCCTTATCAAAAAATTTTAATATAGCAAAAAACAATAGTATCAGTAGTCGTTAGAGAAAACAAACCTAAATACCATACAAAAAATGTACAAATGAGTACTACGATAAATTACAAAAATTCAAAAACTTTGTCCATTGCTTGAAATACGTTATATTCCAACTTGACAACTGCTTGAAGAATAACTCATGTTGCCAAAAAGAAAAATGAGAACAAATATAATACACCAATCAAGATAACAAATGTAGTTCCGTTTTTGGTAAACTGTTCAAGAATATCCCGATATGTATATGTCCAAATCCAAATACAAATCCAATTATCAGTTCTCGACGAAACAACAGTATATAAATACAGTACCTGGTTAAAGGGGTGCAATATGAGTCTCAATAAAAGGGCTTAACACCACGGTTCCCCCAAATCGAAAACCCGAACGCACAACACCAACCAGGAAGCCTTAGCGCTAAATAATATCAGACACAGTTAAATCACAATTAGTGGTATAGGACCCACAACAACAGATTCTTTATTTACTACCTAAGATACACAAGTGCCTGAACAAACCATCTGGTAGACCCATTGTGTCTGGTATGGGGTCATTGACGGAACCACTGTCTGAGTTTTTGACTTCATACTTGAAACCACTATTAAATTTGATTCAAGCAAGGATACAAGACACCACCCAATTCTTATCCATTATAGATGATAACCAATTAGAACCTGAGTGGTTACTTTGTACATTAGATGTCAAGGCTTTATACACCAATATACCACATTGGGCTGGACTTGAGGCCCTCAAGTTTTGGTTAGATAGAGCCAAATTATATCCAGTTAGTTTCAATACGCTTTTGATTTGTATGGTGGAACATGTTTTGAATAAAAATGTTTTCTACTTTCAAGGTGAATGCTATTGGCAGTTGAAGGGTACCGCTATGGGAGCCTCTTTTGCTCCTATATATGTGGACTTATTCATGGGCTACATTGAGGAGCAACTCATTTATGATCAAACACATAACATCTATCTTGAGGAGCTGGATATTTGGCGACGTTATCTTGATGATTGTTGGTTAGTTTGGCGTTCCGATGAAGAATATTTGGCTGAATTTGTGTCATTCCTCAACCATAACAAATGGGGTATTGAATTTACTTCAACTTATCACCAAAATCAAATCAACTTTTTGGATGTAACAGTCATCAGGAACCCAGATAGTACTTTACGAAGCAAAACATTTCGTAAATACCCGTAATACAATACTTTATTACATGCAACTAGTATGCACTCTAGCCACATCATCCGGAACATACCTAAATCCCAGGTCCTCAGGGTACGCAGGATTTGTTCCGCAGAAAATGACTTTGAAGAATCACAACAAGATCTAACCAACAGATTCAGAACCAGGGGATACAAGGAGCCTGACATTCAATTGGCACATCACTTTGCAACCAATTCCACCAGAACTTCCCTTCTCAAATATTGTGATAGAAATAGGGATGCACATGATGGAAGATTACGGTTTATTACTACCTATGGGCGTAACATCAATTTGATTAGAAATACCATGATGAAACATTAGAACATCCTCACTGCCAATGAGGATATTGCCTCCTTAGTCTGTAACACTTGTCAATATGGTTACCGTAGAGGGAGAACACTAAGTTAATTTTTTTCACATTATAAGAGGATGGGTTCAGGTGGCATTATACATCAACAACTTACGATGACTGGTGACAAACTTTGGGGCACTTATCAATGCGGCCATTATTCATCATGTCCATTTATATTCACATCTAAACAATTTTCCAGTAAAAACACTGACAGGATTTTTAACATGAAATTTTTTGGCAACTGTAATAGTGATTGGGTGGTATATCTTGCGACTTGCACATGTGGTTTATTTTATGTGGGTCAGACATCATGGGCGTTGAGATTACACATGTCGGAACATCGTAGTGACATTCGAACCAAAAGAGAAACCAACGCTCTGTTCAGGCACTACACACAACATCATACTGCTGGATTTCAATTTTGTATTGTAGATAGAATTTTGGGTGACAGATTCAATAAACAGGGATGGCATTCCATTCTCAACCAAAAAGAGAAATACTGGATTATCAAGCTAGGGGCACTATTTTCCCCTGGTTTAAATGATCATTTATAACTAATTAATATATCCAGTATTGAATGTATTATCATACTTATGTTTTATTACCATATTTGCTATTTGGATCATCTATTTTTTACTTGTTATTTTTTATTTTCTAGTTTGTATTTTTCCTTCCAGTTTTTCTTTCAGGCAGTATTATGGGCATGCCTAAAATCCTTTGGAAGCACCTCATTGGTCTATGGACCTTATTTAAACCTGCATTTGTGCATCATTTCCTGTTTGTACTTTTTTTTTGTTCCACTGAGGAAAGCTATGTTAGGCTGAAACCGGTCTGGATTATTGAATTGTTCGATATGTATTAAACACTTAAGTTTTACCTTAGTGTTGCTGTAGTTTTGTTGCTGATTTATACTGAGTTTTGTGCTGGCATTTTTTCAGTTACTGATAGTTTGTTTTGCCTTGCACTTGGATCCTACTTGCAGGGCTTTTCTCTTTTTCTCATGAAGGTCATCTCATACACCCTGCATTAGCCTAATCAACTCTGCATAGCTGTGATGGTACTACCCTTTGCTTTTTTGAAGGCTATGCTCATAAGCTGGGCTGCGACCAGTGACACACCAATTAAAGGGGGAGGGCACTAATCATGCCTCCACTGAGAGTCAGTACTCACTCCACTGTTTGTCTCCCTCTTCCCAATGAAGCCACTCACTGATCCAGATATGTGTTTGGTATGGTGTGTTGCACAGTCTTGAGTAATGGTGTCTCCAGTAACTTGACCTCCCTCTGTGGTGTGTGTTTCTGGTGTGTTCACAGGCAAAGAGACTATGCTGATCGAATGAGTATGGGATATATT
The DNA here is from genome assembly GCF_019279795.1 of Protopterus annectens. Taxonomy (NCBI): domain Eukaryota; kingdom Metazoa; phylum Chordata; order Ceratodontiformes; family Protopteridae; genus Protopterus; species Protopterus annectens. The sequence continues at coordinate 1,390,953,256 of NC_056741.1, forward strand.
GGTCACATTCCCTATATCTGACATGCAAAGGGTACAGTCACAGATTAGCATACAGTGTACATGCACACTGTATCCCACGACTGTGCAAGCTCATGCCTGCCATCATCCACAGAGGCATCAAATCTGATGACCTCAGGCAGTGGCACTTCCACAGTGATGGTGTCAGATAAAGAAATCACCAGTAATCCCATTGATGTATATCAAACAATAAGGAAAGTCCATTCCCAGATGTATACTTTAAAATGAAATGTTGCAATAGTAGCTGCCCATACCACACTAGTAAATGCAAAACTTTGAATAGAGGTTTGTGCTGGTGGTGCAATCCCTGATGTATCTATAAAATCCAAACAGACAACATTAACTATAATGCCAAAAAATGGCTGTAGAGGACCTACTTGTGCTGCTTAAGAGAAATAGCAGTACATACCTGGGGTATCATCAGTAGATATCCTTGGTGCCCAGTGAACCTCTGTGCCATTATCCAGCACCACACTCAAGCATCAGTGTCCCTGAAGGACACTTGAGACTCCTCCATCTCTGTTAGATGTGGTTCAATCGACAGTCCTCCACCCATTGACCAACTTTCCTGAGCCTGCATGGCAGCCCATTGCTTTGTGGCATGTATAATATCAGTCACTCTGCATTGGGCCACATAATATGAGTGGTCCTGGCCACCAACCACATTTATATATACTATCATGTCTTTCCAGGCACAGTCATGATAGGCCCAGTCAGTTGCATCCAAGCCAAAGAGCCACCAGCCATTGAGATGGAGACCCTGGATGAACACCTCATCTTCAACATCATAGAAGCTGGTCTTTCATGAGTTTTTTTTTTTCAGCAGAAGCTTTGACATTCTTCTTTTTGGATGTTCACTTAGATTCATCTGAAGGTATAGAAAGCACTAGCATTAACACCATGACTGGCAGTGACCCACAAATCCCCTTTAAACAACTATTGCAAGCACATACACAATGCTGTGTGTGTATTTGTCATTTCCATACATCTAAGCCAGCTGTGCATCAACTGTAAGTCACATATCAGTAATAAGTACCCGGTACAACAGCGGTACTACTGCAGCTCTCCTGGATGCCATCCATGTGAAATGGCAATGTGATAAACTGTTTTGCCAATGGGGATGCACTGCTGCAGAGTAAACTAGTTAGTTTCCTTCTTATACAAGTAGTACTATCACAGCCTGAATGATGTGCACAGGTAATCTGAGGAAGCATAAGTGGGTATGCTTTCCTTTAAATCTCACAGTATTTCTGCAAACCAATCATATACTTTAATCACCTCACTCAGTTCAGCTTTAAATGTAGCATACTAACAAAGCAAGTCTCAAATCTCAAAATATAGGTATGTTAGGCTGCAGAAGTTTGAGCTTACCTAGATGGAAGTTAAGTAGGTGTTGTACTTCAACAATTTCTCAAGCTCAGTGACAAAACTATTGCTCCGTGGCTTCTTTTATAGCACTATGAGGAGCAGTGTTTGCACTCACAACTATATTCAGGTGTCTGGGCATGATGATTGTTCAGAGGGCTCAATGCACAATGCACACAAGTTTTTGAATTACTCACTTTTCTCTTTGTTTGTGCACACTGGCTAAACTTCACACTGCCTTCCCTGCAGGTTTGTGTACACACCTGGGCAGCTATGGGCAGAAGTGTACAAGTGCTTTTCAATTCATGGCTCTTGGGGATATTATCTGTAATTCTAGTCAACAAGTACTGAGAATGGAGTTGCTGAAATGCAAAGTTCACTACCACCATAGTTCAAGAGGCTGAGCTGCCATATTTCACACCTCAAACTGCTATGGAAAATCATTATCAAACACTACTTATTTTAGATCTTTCAAGCACATAATGAGTCACAGTTGGCACACTCAAAAGTGGGTGTCACTGCCAATTTTCATCCATTTCTCTCTACAAACTATTATAGTGGTAACTATGGCTTCTGAGAAAGAGCACAAAGCATGAGGGTGGTATCCTGGGGAGATAAAAATCTTCCTCCAGCTATTCCAACAGCATTTTACAACAAGGTTCCCTGAGAAAGAATGCCAAGGACTACAATATAAGGAGAAGGCCTGCAGCAGCATAGCACAAGTGGTTACAGGCCACTGGTATACAATGTAATGGTGAGCAGTGCCTCTACTACTACACTGATCTTAAAATGGAAAAATCTGGACCTCCTGGGACAATGGGAGGCCTAGCTGAAGGAGCATTGACTAACTACATAGTATAAGTAATCCATGTCTCACCACCACATACAAACTGCCACTGTCTGCCATGCAAATGTCTAACAGATTACTGTTTCTTTCTCCATAGACCCTGAACATATTGCAGAGAATGTGCAGTTGTACCTGAGTGAGGAGGCTAGAGTGCTTAAGGAAGCACCAAAACGAGTCTACCTGTTACAGGTAGTGTAGCTTTACATGTTAGCAATCCTGGCAGTTGCCATACCAATAGTTAGAATAGGTATAGGTTTTGACCAGGGTTGCTATGTTATCAGTTGTCCAGAGTAGTACTATATTTTTGGATATTTATGATTTGCCAGCAGTGTCATGGACTGCAAATAAATTGTTATGATAAAAGCAAGTTCTGTGTTATACAATTTCATTTGTTTAAGATCTATCCTTTAATGTTAAAGTGTTTAAGATGATAAGGTAATAGCTTACTGCAAGTGCAACAGGTATGTTTGGAAATATTTGTTGATCTACTATTTCGGGACATTTGTGATTTTACCTGTTATGTGGAAAACATAATTGCCTGTATAGGGAGTGCTCAGAATAAATGATAGGTTTTAGAGTTTGTTGCATACAGCATTCAATGGACAATGAAAGTGCAATATTGTTGATATTATATATGTCAGGGGTTGCATACTCCCATGTAACTAAGCATGCTAAATTGCTACTGTCCTACCATTATGGGTTTGGTTCCCTCATTGTTAGACTGTTTTGATAGCAGTTGTGTCTGAGATTTGTGATTGTTTTACTTAACAGTTAACGTAGAAATTATGTCAGAGCTGTAGTCTCCATGGCATTGGTACACGTTTCATACTTGTACTGTATTTAAGTGCCTGTAATGATGGCATTAATGCATGTTTAACTGCAGCCTTCAGTAGGATTATGCAGGTAGCTCAGCAGCTTTGGCACTGAACTTACGCATTGGATATGCAATTGGCTTCAGGTTCTTTTCTCAACCCTTTCTTATTTATCATGGTTATATCACACAATTTCCAGTGAGTGTTTCATTGAGTCTTCTGAGTGCAGTGTCCACAGCAACATAATGTACACATTGGAGTGAAATTCATGTTGTCTCTTTTATCCTGCAAACCTGTGACACACACACACAGTTATTATAGCAATAACCCACGCCTGGGTGTGGGTAATGCTGGATTTACCCACGGTTGGTATGGTTTGGTCATGAGGGCGTGGGTTATTGCTATTACACAATGACATTATTTAAGAAAAAAAATAATTACTTTTCTTAAATAATGGCATTGTATAATGCCACCTTGCTGCCCTTCTGCAGCTGTCTGGTATTCTGTGGCAGTTCTGATGTACTGCGCATGCGTATGCCTACGCAGTACATCAGAGCTGTGGGCAAAAGCAACGGAGAAAGCAAGATCTCCGTTGCTTTTTACAAACTGTTTTGCTATGTTAAATGGGTTTAAAATAGTGAGACAGCTTTAAAAAAAAGCAACAGAGAATCTCCGTTGCTTTTTTTAAAGCTGTCTCGCTATGTTAAACCCATTTAACATAGCAAGACAGTTTTGATAAAAGCAACAGAGAAAGCAAGATCTCCATTGCTTTTTACAAACTGTCTCGCTATGTTAAAGGAGCTTAACATAGCGAGACAGCTTTAAAAAAAGCAATGGAGAATCTCCGTTGCTTTTTTTAAAGCTGTCTCGCTATGTTAAACTCGTTTAACATAGCAAGACAGTGTGAAGCAACAGAGATCTTGCGTTCTCCGTTGCTGTAAAAAAAGAGTTATAGTAATGGAAAAAGTCTGGGCGACAGGACCTTTTTCCATTACTATAACTCTGATTTACAATGTGCACGCTGACCAAACGTTTTTGAATATTAATGGGGGGTTGTTGTATAATGTGTGTTTTACCACAGCCAGTTCTCAGACTGTTGACATCAATTCTCAGACTGTTGATGTAGCTCCGGATGTAAATGCATTGCCTTTCAATTTACATGTGCTGAAGGCTGTGGGTTTCAATCTTCCAGCGACTATGTGTTGATGCATCATCGTCCCAGTCAGGTGTATGTTTCGTGACCAGTACATGTAAAATAGAGTCGGTGCGTTTTTCACTGTATTTGTATTTTCTCTTCCTCACCCTGTTTCTCATTATCCTTCTCATTATGTACATTTATTTATTTATTTTGTTTCTATGTTTATATCTGGCACCATCCAGGCCAGTAACTCTACCACTATGCAGGCCTGTCATCTGACCACTGGTGGCTAGTACATCACCACCACCACCAATACCTCATCCGTCAGTAATCACAGCCGCCACTGTCACCTCCACAGCTCTGGCAACACCTGCAGTGACCACTGTTACCTGCCCTATTAAGGAAGATGCTGTCGTAGCACCTGCTGGCAGCAATTTTAGTGGAGGTGAAAAGTATGTTATTCAGGTGCAGCTGGAGGGATGGGAAGAGCCTTACTGACAGGAAGCTAGTGACCCAACTGAGCTGCTTAGAGACCATCTGCTAGTGACTTGTAAAGCTGCATCCCTACCCTGCATTGGCATCACCATCAGACTTAGGTCCCAGGGTAGGAAATAAGCTCCCACTGGTTCATTGCTATCAGAAGGTAGAGCTGTGCCCCCTATCCTATCCCATATCTTAGTGTTCCCCTCCCTTTTGTGTGTATGCTGCCCTCGTTTACTATCCAGTCCTCCTTGTCACCATTCTCTTTCTTCTGTATCTCTGATGCATCCTTTTCCATTGCCTTCCCTATCGCCAATTGTGTATGCACCTCCCCATCACTCTTCTCTCTGGCTTCTTTGTTTGTATGTGTGCTCCTGATTCCTACCTTAATGCTCTTACCATCATTTTACTTTCCTTACTACCTTCATCAGCTTAACTTATCTTCATATATATAACAATGGCACCTGATCCCCCACAAAAAATATTTCCCTCTTTCCCCACCTCGATCTTACTTGTTCTGTAATTGTTTACATTATGTTCGACTTCTGCAAGCTTCCCCCCTTTCACCACTTTCCTATCTTCCCATTTCCATCCTTTAATTTGGTCAAAGACATAGATCAGTACACATTTTACATGGTCCTTTAAGGCCTTCAACTTCCTCATCCTTCTTATGATTGCATTGTGTGCAAGGCCACCCAGAGCCCCAGTGATGCCCCTTTGCCCTACTGACAAGCACGGCTGTTGCCTTTAGTTCTTTGTGGCCATAACATAATACTGTACACTCTTCTTGCAGTCTTTTTGCAGTCCTTGACGCAGCCATGATACAGATATTTAATTAGATTACCACCTCATGCTGTCACCAGCATGCATTCATTCTTACTGAGCATTGGGTCAAGTTAAAGAAATACAGTAAACAGCAGTGTGCTGGCTGTGAACACATCTATCATCTTTCTGAATCCTAGCCTTTTATGTTATTTAATGTAAAAGGTTTGATTGTATTATTCTAAAAATAAAACTCTAGACACCATGAGAATTCTTCTAAAACACCAGAAACAAATGAAAACATGGCAACTAGGTCCAATAGGCCATCTGTTTTATTTAAAACCAAAGTAAGTAAAAGAATTCAAGGCATAAACAACATGTCCTACATAGACTGACTCAAAGCCCTGTGACTATACTCAGTATCCTACAGATTGCTAAGAGGCAACCAGAGTCTGGCATACAAGGCATCGCCCAATCCAATATTGATGGATTTACTGCACATCAGCAAGTGAAATGGCATCAGAAATACTCATTCTAGGGATCAAAACCTCTTCTGTACCACCAATAGAATGGTTTGTAGAGACAGATGTCTTTCACAGAGGATACTGTTGCTGTGGAACAGAATCCCTATCCACTTAAAACAAAGTTCATCCCTGTCCATTTTCAAGCACAACTTAGATATATGGATGGGAAACAGAAAATGTACCCCAGGACTGCCCCCTGTACTTCTAATGGCTAGAGGCAGCTCCTAAGTGCTTTATCCAGTGCACGGGTCCCCTCAAATTATCTGTAATATAATCCCAGTTATTTACATTAGGGGTAATATATAATTATCGACCATGGGATGGGTAAGGCCAATCTATAACTAAATGGGATAAGCTATTTTGAGCAGAAAAAGGGAAACTGGTTTGGCTTAAAATGACCTGCAAGGGCATCTAGCCTAGTACTTACCTATAAAACTATAAGTATGTGAAGGAAGTTCTTACATTTTTTCAAAAGAATGAAACTGCTTATTTTAGTTTTAAATAAAGCATTAGCTTATACCTAATTCCTATGTTATATTCTGTGTCAGCAATTTTACTGTTTTGCTCTTTTCTGTTGAAATACCAGTCCGATTTACTGTAAAAGACCACCACTCCACGTCAGCAAACAAAAAATCATTTTTACAACCTCAAGATCTGAAAATATTGCAAACTTAAACAAGTTACACATAAAACACTATATATATATATATATATATATATATATATATATATATATATATATATATATATATAGTGTGTGTGTGTGTGTTTTTGTGTTTTTGTTTGTTTGTTTGTTTTGCAGGAGAGCAACCCCTCCTATATCACATAATTTCTAAATATAGAAACTTTGAGGTTGCACAAATTCAGAGGAGGGAGACTGGGATGAAAAGAACTGAAAAAAAAACATTTTCCTCTTCTCTGAGTGTAACACAGCAGTCACTGTGCTACTAAATGCTGACATTTCCTTTACGCACAGTAGCAGTGATCGTTCTGCTATGACTTTCCGAATATTGCTGTTGAAGGACTCAACAAACAGTAGGGTTTTTCTGACTCTTGTTCTTGCAAGTGACGGTCACCTAGATAATGGTTGTACCACCTGATTATGCATTTAATTGTTAGGAGTACTTTAGCTGTTGCATATTGACTATATTGTTATGTTTTATTTCTCCATGCACTGCAGGATAGAGGCATTCTAAATAATTTCATTCAGGTTGACTGATACCATCTAATTTGTACTTTATTTCTACTGAAATGTATAAGGTATTTAAAGATTTATACTGCTGTGAGTTCATTTGGGTCTAGTTTTTAGTATCTTCTTCTGAATTCTGTTAAATTTTGAGCCACCATACTCAACTCTACAACAGAATATTGTGTTACAGTACACAGCATTTGCCAAGATACTTAAGTAAAACTGCTATATCTACTTTACTACTTTATCTGATTCCTTCTATTCCTTACATGTAGGATGGTAGGGGGGAAGCAAAAAAGTCATCAGGGGGGACCAGGATAATTTCACTTGTGGTTTACCTTGATCTGGGAGACAGTATTAGAGCAAGGAGCACCAGACAAAGTCCATAAGCACGGTCTTGTGGTCATACCTCATCGGTCAAACTGCCTCTCTTCCGGGTAAATAGGACCTGTAGCTTTGGGTCTTTATCCAGAGCTGTGTTTTCATACCAGAAAAATGTGAAACAAGCCAGACATTTAGTGGACTTCCTCAGTGTGTTTGATATGGTATTTACCATAAAAACATTGTTACATAACTTTGGACCATGTTTTTTTTACATCCATTTTTCTGGGTCTTATTCTGCACCACCTTAGGCAAGGCAGCATCAACAGTAGGTTGACCATATATTTACAGTCAAGCTTGAGGTGAAGGAGATGACTGATGGAAGCTCCAACACCTTTGAGTGTGCCTTGCAACAGGTGTGATCAATAGGGTTCTACTTATGCACTATCTCACAGGATACTTTGAAATATGTTTGCAGGAGCTCTCAGATTTCATCACTGATCTTGCAGACGAATGTTTCAGATGACAGAGGTAATGAGCTTGCTGTGGAACTTCTCAGTCTTTAAGAGTTTCAGCTTTATTTAGGTAGTTGCCACAGTTATCCATAAATGTGGGCACTTGCTGAACTCTGTGTTCTAACTTGTTTTAAAGATGATGTAGTTGGTGACAGCACTGGGGCCATGAAATAGCCATCATCTGGTTTATCTCAAGCTGGAGCTCCCATCAGCTTTGCACTCAGCATTTAGCTGATCTGTTGCAAAAATCTGCGTAATATCGGTAGTGACATATTGAGACCTGTGATGGACCAGCACCTAGAGAGGTAAATTCTAATTATCAACATTTAATATTCATGGCCTGCAACATGAACATGACTGAAACCCTTAATCCTGTGCAACAGCCTGTGTGCATCCTAAATCTACTGCTTGTCATATGCCATGATCCAGTCATGGGCTTTGTGCATTATAAGGAGTGAAACTGTAGTTGAAATATAAGTGGAAGAGGAAATGTCAGCCTGAGTACAACTTACTTTGGATTCTCATTAAACAGCATACCAAATTGAAAAGAAGACTATCTATTTGGCCATTGAGATTTCTGCTTTAATGAATTGTCCGGTTTCATTCTTTTGATTAATGGGCAGATTGTGCAGTCCATCATATCTCAATGTTCATAGAGTTATTTTCATAGTCTCAGTGCAAGGACACCACACATTTATTTTCTGCAGATAAGGTTTCCAAGGTTAAACAGAATTGTATGCATTATGCAGCCACGGAGAGTTGTGTGTGTGTGTGTGTGTGTGTGTGTGTGTGTGTGTGTGTGTGTGTGTGTGTGTGTGTGTGCGTGCGTGCGTGCGTGCGTGCGTGTGTGTGTGTGTGTGTGTGTGTGTGTGCGTGTGCGTGCGTGCGTGCGTGCGTGTGTGTGTGTGTGTGTGTGTGTGTGTGTGTGTGTGTGTCTAATGCTAATATCTCCAACTTCTGTTAGGTCAAGTTTCTCTACGTGGATTTGTTGAGGTCATTAATGTGGTTTCATTATTGTGCACTAACAACTACAGGCTGCGCTATGTTCAAAAATGTTGCAAAGTCTTATTTTGATTTGCTATGAGCAGTCATTTTTCAAATTGTTTGGCCCCATAAGATTTTGACATCTCATTGCCTCTTTGACACATCAAATCATATGGATTTTATAAAATTCTAAGATCTAAGCATAGCACTGAGATCTTAACTGGATTGTAAGCTGCATCCTAATAGCACAAGGTCAATGGTTATACTCCATTTTTATCATCTTTGATCTCTTGGTGGCTTTTGTTGCTGTGGGTCTTGGTATTCTAACCAGGTCCCTTTGATCATGCATACCTCGCAACCTCTTAGTGCAAGAAATCAGGACAAGACAAAAAATAATGGGGGAGGGCAAAAGACCAAAAATAGGTACAGGTTTTAAGCATTGCTTTTATAAACTGAAAAAGCTGATAGAATAACAGGATTTGTGTTACCATGTATTTTCTGAAGGATATGAAGTCTGTAACTCAAATGTATGTCATTATTTAGTTGCCAGAAAACCACAAATTTTGTAAGGAACAGGCCAAAAATATGAGTAAAAAATCTGGAAAATGTGTGAACATCTGGATAGCTGAGAGGTATGAGATCATATTGTGCTGTTTCTAGCACCCTGTTTAAATGGATCATGTTTTATGTTTCCACACTGCTCAAACAAGGTGGTCTCAGGGTTGATTCCCTACTTTAATCAGGTACTGAAATGTAAGGTACCATAGGGCTCAGTCATGGTACAACTGTTCTTCACAAGTGTATACGCTGCTATTTAGGGAGGTCTTACAAATTAGAAATATTTGTCAATAATCATGCGCTGATGATATTCAGTTTTACCTCTCTTTTTCTCAGAAATCTATAACAGACATTGCTCACCTTGAGAACTATCTTGACTCTATCCTTCAGTGGAAGTCAAAAAATGAAATAATAAAAACCTGACCTGGCAAAAAAAATAAATAATTTTAATAAGGTGATGCCAGTTCAAGCTACTTTTCACCCATCACATCTTCCTCTTTTATCTATCTTAGTATGGTAGAGTAGATTAAAGTTCATTTTGTGCATTTGTGATCTAGTATTGATTCTAAGACAAATTCACACTTAAAGACCAAGTGTCACCTGTCACCAATGAATCTTATTTTTATCTCAAGAATATTGCCTAGTTGGATTTCTGGTAAGATGGTGTCTTAGTCTGCATGCCTTGAGAGCCTTGTAGGGAGCAGAAAGTAGAAAACACTTCAGTTCTCCAGTTGTTGGAGTAGATACAAGTGAGGCAATAACATGATAGCGTAATAAATAGTATGTTGAATGTCTTCTCACAAAAAGGAACAAAATCTACCTAATAAGCAAAAAGAAGTTCAGGTTAAGATCCACCCAAAACTGACAAATCAAAGTGGAAATAGGGCAGAAACAGTTAGAGACAATAAGACTAACCAGAAATACCAGAAATTTGTAAAATGAGATTTGTTTTGAAATAATACATTCAATGTAATGAAAAATGGCTGGAGTCCATAGAAAATGTTTTAAGTTCAAATGCAGATGACATAATGGGGCTGCAATTTCCTGTAATTGGTAAGAAATACAGGATGACAGAATGGCAGACAGTACAGGAAGATGTGGCAGACAAGATTACAGAGCTGGAAGACAGAGCGAGGTGAGACAATCTTCATTTCTCCTAGATCCTTCAGAAAGTCTATGGATGTAATTGTATGAAGTTTAAGAGGCAGCGGCTTAGTACACATATTGAGAGAGCACACAGGGTGTTTTTTCCAAAGGTATCAAGATCTGGACGACTGAGACCAGTGATTGTTAAATGTCAACATTATCAGATCAAGGAAAAGATTCTAGAGAAATTATGGCAAAAGGAAGAAGTTAATGGCTGACCTCGTAAGGGTTTACACATTGATTATTCAGGATCCACGAGGCAATAAAAGAATAAATTCCTGCCAGCTGTGTATTTGTGTTACCATGCACATTTAAAGTTTAAATTGTTATATTCAACAGTATAGAACGATAATTGACTGGATGGTACTAAGATGTATTTGGACCCTGATAGAGCAATTGAGGATCTTGGCCACATATCAAAGCATCTGGATAGCAGTAAGGAAAGTACCACAAACATAGCTGCAAGTTTTGGTGCCAAGAAGCAAAGTGTAGGAAGAAAACTAGGGTTTAAACCCTATCCATATTTTAAAAAGAAAATGACTGATTGTCATAAGGAGGGAAGGAGGCATGCTGAAAGAGGTGCACAGGAGTTTGAGAACACAAATGGATGGTCAGTATAGAGTTGGGAGCACTTGCTGAAGATGAATATTAGTTTAAAACAGACTTTGAACCCTTTGTACCAATTGGTCATTTAGAAGATTTTGAGAATGGCCTGAGAAAATTTAGAAAAAATAGAAGATCATTGTTTCTCGCAAGGTATGAGATGTTTGCAGTAAAAACGTAATAGGCCACCTGGTAGGCTTATTGCTGTATAATCTTAAATAATATTGGAATGACAAATATAACTGATGTTTGAGGGGGGAGTTGAACTATACAGTTGTCTTAAAAATGCAGAGGAATGTATGAGATATGTTTTACTAAAGGGATCATAAGGTGCTTCTTAAATGTTGTTGCTTTCCAGTGGGGTCTTGATTGACTGCACCAGAAAGGGACTGGATTGACTAGGTTGCAGTGTTGCATAAAATTATCATGTTTGTTTTCCTGTTTCTAGGACAGAGACCCCCAAATTGACTGCTATACAACAAAATGTTGATCTATTGTTTGAAATGGGGGATTATGTGCTATTTAAATAAGTTAACTGTTACTTTTTATTAGTGTTTTGAATGTTTGCATGCTCACTAGTATGGATGGTGTGACATCTCCCCTCTGGGCCAATGATCAAGGAGCCTCAGTCCTCACCACTGACACCAGTGGGAGACTGTTCACTTTGAGAGAAATCGATGCACGCAGTATTTTCAGATGCAGCTCTCTGCACCAAGTACAATTTCCCTTAAGAGCACACAGGGAACACCATCACCCAGGGGACTAGATTTCTTTATATCTGTCTCCCTCCCGGGCCTCAATAAGGCTCCCCACTAGCACAGGGTTACGTCCTCGGCTGAGTGTCCAAGCCAAGTCCTGCAGCATCCTTTCTGTGAAACCAGTGCTTCATGTCCCTGCTCCAAGTAGCTGACACACACACTGTGAAATTTGATTTTCACACACACATACACACACACACACACACACACACACACACACACACACACACACACACACACACACACACACACACACACACACACACACACACACACACACACACACTTGGGAATGGCTGGCACAGATTTACCCACTGTGCCCCCTTCTGCCCATACTATTAAGTAGTTATCACTGCCACCAGACTCTGCCCCAGCCTGCCACTCTAAGGCCCTTACAAAGGGTATCCAATTGTACTGTGCAATATTAATACTAATACAAATGGTAGTAGTTGACCTCACAGCAACACTCTCAGGTGTGGCCCTACATAGTCATGAAATAAATACAGGCACTCTCAAAGGTTAAATATTTTCTAAAAGGACGAGCCACAATGAAAGATTTAAATATATTTAATAACAAATAATAAAAGAACGTGAAAATACTGAATATATATTTGCAGCAAACCACACAGTTCAAAATCACAGGAAATATTTAAAAACTAATACTGGTAGACAGAGTCAGACAGATATAGAAAAACAGTAATAAACTAATCTTGCTATATATTCCTGACTGATCTAAATAAATGACTGTTCCCTAATAACTTACTTGGAGAAAGCAAGATGAAATAGGTGAGCAGTCTTTCTAGTCAGGATCCCAACAGGATACTCAATACTCAGAGATTACTCCCTGTAATATCTAAAATATATGATTTCCTGGGCTGGCAAAATGACCTCACCTGGTTATCTGACTCTAAGTTCCCACACTATCCTATTTTAAAGTTGAGAGAGAAATTTAGCATAGGCATGTAAAAATGCATATCTAGAGCTTTTCTAATGTTTATGGTAGGCCTGAGGCCAAGAAACAATCACAGCACTTCCCCTCTTTTTACTGAACCTGATAAACAATGGCTTCTTCCAGGCCTACAGTCTCTGGTCCTATTCATCACCGTGGGATGACATTTTAATGGTTTAACAGCTGATTTACATTTCTCTTATTTTTCTTAAAGTAACCTCTGATCCTCCAGTGTTCTTGGTTACAGTATATACATTTAATCAGTTACTACCTGCATGTATATTTCCTTTCTGTCTAGCAGGACCCACTGTTGATAAATTTTTCAACACTAACAGCACTACAAATACATTTTGATAGTCAAATGCCATACAATTCTAATACATTTGTAACATAAGCATCTGTACAAGTCAGTTTGATATTCAAAGGATATAATTCTTTACAAAACTCCAGCTGGCTATGCTGGCACTAGCCCATATCATCACAGATGGGTTTGAAACTCATAACAGGTGGACTTTAATGATTTACAGCAATGTGTATTTGAGGCATGCAAGGTGAAGGAATACTGGGGGATTTGGGGTGAGGCAAACTAGAAGGATAAGTCAATAAAAAGTCTAAAATGAGTGAGCTGAAGGTAGTTTTTTGAAACTGTAATGGATTAGTTGAAAATGGTAAACAGCAGAGAGTATTAACATTTGCAAAGAAACGTAAGGTAATTGTGCTACTCTTGCAGGAAACACATTTAACTAGATGTAAAAACAGGCTATTATTCAAAGAGGATTCAAAATGGGATTTTCAGCCCAAATGATAAGCAAAAGGAAGATGGTGAGTACTTGTGTTAATAACAAAAAATTCTCCCCTAGTTATGGAAGACAAGTTAGTTTATTTGAGAGATAAATACATAGCATTTCATGAAGATTGGAAGGGCAGGAGGATAACCATTTGCTCTACATGTATTACCCCTTAGACCACTTCAAAAGAGCTCAGGGAAATTATGGGAAATATCATAAGCTTTCAGCAAAGAGCACTGATAATGGGAGGGCATTGGAATGTAATATACAATGTGAAAGATGTGATAGGGGACAGAGTGTGTGAGAGAGAGAGTGGGGGGATTCTAATAAGGGTAGTAATTTAGCAAAGTACTTTTCGCTTTTTTGGAATAGTTGATGGAAGGAATATGATAGGGACCACACAGAATACACCTATTTCTTCCCAATATTTGGCAGTTGGACTAGGCCTAATTAATTTTATGTGACAAAGGGAAGTTCTTATTGGATCAAGGGACTTGACACATGTCCAGTACTTGGACCATACTCCTGCAGTATTGGAGATAGGTCATGCAGCTTGAGGAAAAACAGACAGTGGTGTTTCCCAAGGTATTTACTTATGAAAAAAATGCTTTAAGTGAAGTAAAACAATGGGATAGATATTAAAACAGCTTCAGCTGTCCATAAAGAGTTTAGGGCAGCAGTGAAATAGTTTTAAAAGTGATTTCAAGTCAAAAAGTCAGTACAGGGAAAGAGAGGTTTGGGGGGATAGTAGGAAAGAATAAAAGAAAGAATTAGTACAACTGAAGACCCTGAAAGAGAGAGAGAGTAAGGGGTAGAGTAGGGCAGGATGGGGAACAACTTAAGGAAGTGAAAGAGAAAATGGAGAGAATGATGGACAGGGTAGCTGAACATAACCAAGCAATGATAAAGCAAATTCACTTCAACAACAATCTGAGAGCACAGAGATTACTAAGTCAATGTGTACGGCAGCAGAAGGTTGACAGGATGGTCACCTCCCTGAGAGATCGTAAAACTAGTCAATTCACATGTGACCCTACAAGGATATTGGATATTTTTAGTGGCTTTTATATGGATTTATCTGGAGGAGAACAGGGTAGCCATGAGAAGGAAGTTCACAGACATGAATTTACATGGGGCACTGGCAAATGGAGGCTTAGCTGGAGACAAGCTCATCAGTTGACTAGAGAGATAAGTATGGAGGAGCTAAGGCTAGCATTATCAAGTCAAGTGAAAGGTAAATCTCAGGTAATGATGGACTACTAGCTGAATTTTGGAGAGTAGGGGGCATACAACTAGTGTGTATTTGGATTTAGCTAGGCACTCACAGGTAAAAATATTCCAGAATCCTGGAGGAGAACAATAACGAGGATAAACCCTATAGAAGGAAAACATCCTAATGACTCCACAGCATACAGACAATCTCCATTTTAAACAACTATTATAAAGTATTTATGTCTGTAATAACAAAGAGGTGAGCAAACGTACTTCCTTCAGTTATAAATAAAGACCAATGTTGTTTTATTGAGAGGAGGACTTTAGTAATACTAAGGCTGCTGATCAGTCTAGGTTCCAAGAAGGCATTTGACAGGGTCAACTGGGGGGGAGCTGTTGTGGTTGATGGGGTGGATGGCTTCCCTGTAGAAGTGTTAAAGTTGGCAGAGAATGTTTATGTGAGCACACAAGCAGGTATTAAAGCAGGAGTAGTGCTTTTATAAAGTTTTGTTCTTAACCAGGGGAACAAGACAGGGCTGCCCACCATCTTTGTTATGCTTTGCAATTTATAGAACCCCTTGCTTGGAAAATATATTTATCAAACATGAAGGGCTATAGGTAAAAACAAATCTGTTAAAAATAGCTTTATTTGCTGATGATGTAATAGTCTATATGGTGCAACCTCAGATGGATACTCTTTGTACTTTAGTATTTTGATTGAGTTCCAGGCTATTTTGGGGTACAAGGTAAATGTAGGAAAAACTAAACCTATAGATATAAAGTATAGTCCTATTTACAAGTTAGTACAGCAGTACCCATATCTGTGTGGACATTGACTAATGACGTACTTAGATGTCTGGATTAAAACAGATAGTAATGTGGCAGTCAGTGATGCTTGTGAGGAAGTGATGATACAGTGTGTTGAGCTAAGTTGGAAGGCCCAGTGTTTGAAGATGGATTTGGATAGCAAATTCCTATTTATAAGGATGTTTCTGGTTTTGTCAATGTTGTGTATCAGGAAAGCATATCAGTTTAACCCCAGAAAGGAGTTTTGGGTCTCCTTAGACAGGATTTTAACAAATTTTATGTGGGAAGGGCAAAGATGTAGGGTGAGATGAGAGCGGTTAGTGTTACCACAGCAACAAAGAGGGCTGGCCAAATGATTATTATGAAGCAGTGCAGTTAAGAATTTCATATTTAATGCAAGTGCAGGGCTATAGTCCTAAATAGAATTGAAATTACCTCAGGAGATAAAAACTGGGAGTATATTAAGATAAAAGAGGGATTCTAGAAAATGCGTATCCTGCTGATAGTGATTTGAGTTTTTTGCTATGTTGCTAAGACAGCAGTAATGCACTTCAGAAGTAAGGAGTACATAGTCTGGAGAAAATAAGTTTATCCAAATTTAAAGGATTCTTATCAGCAAAGGAGAGGTAGAGAGTGAGCAGGTGAAACATGGAAACACCTTAGGGTGGGAGCCTATCTATTGGGAGCAATTAGGGGATGAAGTAAAGCATAGCAAGCAAGTAGGTTGGTTGATTGGCATTTTTTCTACTTTCAGGGGTTAGTGGCAGAGCATCAACAAAAAAAAGGGAAAGGAGAGCTTTGTGTGAGCCCCCTGAGCTATTTAAGTTTATAGTCGAAGCTATAGAGGCAGAGAGCGGTGTGAACATGGTTATCAGTAGAGTAAATGGAATTTTACATGATCATTTTAAAAGCCAAGCATAAGCTAATACGAGACACTGAGAAATGAAGCTGGATTAAAGGTTTCTTCTGGGGCAATAGAATAAGACGTGTGAGATTGCAAGATATGCAAAAATCTCTAGGCAGTTTAGAATATTCGTATGAAACTGCCTGCATAAGTATTTTTATACCCCAAGAGGAATATGTAGGACATTTGTGAGGGCATCTAATAAGTGTTGGAAATGTGACGGTGAGATGAAGGAGAGTGGGGAATCTTATCTTTTGGTTCTGTCCTTCACTCGAGTAGTATAAAAAGGTACTACAAGGGATTTAAATAGCATATTTCCAAAAGGAGTCAAGTTAACCAAGGAATTATACTTGTCAAACTGTAGTTTTAATCAGGGGGGGATATGGCAACTGAGAGGGTGCTGGTCTCACTTCTTAAGCTATCAGCCAAGAAGTGTCTAATGAGAAAATGGAAGTCAAAGATAGCTCCAAAAGTTGCTAAGGTAAAGAGACTGATGAATGAATAAGATGAATTGAGCTAAAAATTAAGGATGAAAAAAGAGAAAATTGAACAAGGTCCAAGTGGCACTATTGGGATCAGGCATTAGCAGCGGCCATTTTCTCCTAAGAAAGTATATTGCATTTTACAGGATAGTGTGGGTGGGTAAAATGCAGCTTTAAAATGAATGTAAAGGCTGTTGTATTGGGTATGTAAAAATATGAAATAATTGAAAGGGTTGTTATAATTTATTTTAAGATATGGTTTATAGCTCTGGTTGATGGATTGAATTATATGTCATTGTCTGTCTTTTGTAATATTGCAGTTATTTCACTTAGATTACTGCAGTGTTTTTTACCTGCAAATTTCTGTGCCATGGCTTCTGGTTTTGGCCTCTCAGTGGTGCCACATAATGCCTTTGCTACAAGACTTACACTGATTGGTGGTCTCTGCTACATCTGCCTTTAAACTGCTGTCCTTAATTATCAGGCCTAAGCTTTGCCCGGCTCCACCATCTAACTTGTGTGCTAATCCCAACCGTAATCCTTTCCCTACCCCTGCCTCTAACCCTATTC